>NC_135391.1:4352500-4617500 GCF_051989625.1 Stigmatopora argus
ATTTATGACAAATCTATTTTTGTCTAAAATGTATTTTCCTATATCTGCATTCTCAGCCTCTTGCTACTGTGACAATGAAAGTGAATTTTGGTGAACTTCCTATTGGTTTTGGGAAGTTCTGGAAAATTCCTGATGATTTTTAAGGCATTTCCAGGTTACTTTTTGTCGGTTTGGGAGCATTTTAAGGCTATGTACTTGTTCACTCATTGATGGCACCATTTTCACTGCAGGGGGCGCAATAACTAAAGTGATGTGGATAAAAAAAATGCGCAAAATCCAGAATTGCATAACTCACAAAATTCCGTTTTCCCGACACCTGTGTAAAAAAATAAATAACTAAAATGATTAATTTGATTCTGTATTCACAGTATTAACGAGCTACAAAGTCAGGCAAAACACCCCCGTGGGCCGAATCGGACTTCCTAGCGGGCCACTTCTGCCCCACGGGCCGTAGGTTTGACACCAACGGGGTCTAGATGTATATAACGACAGTGGAAAAAGATTTTTGGCTTCGGCTTCCTCGAAGAAAGACGCTTCTCATGCCAGGTGTCTTATTTTTATGACCTTGGCCGCCAGCCAGTGATTCACTATAGAATGAGTTATTATCAGAAGGACTGAAGTCAATTGTTAGAAAGCGATTGCAATCAAGAGATTTGATTTAATTCTATAGGTTGGTTCACGTGCCGTCCATCACTTGTAGTTAGGGGGCCCCCTTCCGTCATTAAAGTTGCGCATCTGACTGGAGACAAAATTGAATGGACGCATCCCTAAGCATGAGGTGGGTGGGCGGCGGCTTCTGGCGGCGCTCCAATGCCAAAGTGAGTGAGTCACCCCTCTCAAGGCTCCTCCCATAACAGCCAACATTCCCCTATATTCCTAATTAAACCTTAAATGGACGCTCGGCCAAAAAGGCTTTTATTCCACCAGGGCTAAGATGCGCAAGAATGGAAGTAGAAGGCTAAATAATGTTATTAAAAATAGGAGTCAATACAATATAAGAGAATGCTTCACTTTATTGATCTCATAGTTAATGAATTAGATTACATAAGACGTTTTTTCTTTATTTTTCCTAATTCGGCTACGCTTTAAGGGTGTCCCCAATGAGGAATGCGATCGGAATTTGACAGAAAGCGGGACCAATCAGGTCGATTTCTGAAGGTCGGAATTGGTTAAGATTAGGTAACAAAATTATCCATAAGTTAAATGCAAAAACAGACTATTTTGACACTATTGAAATGAACTTTGAAGTAAAAAAAACTCACCTGTCCAATAAATCACAACTAAAATTGCTCAATTTATGGCATTGGGTGAGCAGATTTATTTGCTGTATAAGTTTATTCATGTAAACAATTTGTTTACAACCTTATTTTGGTGCTGCACAACTGGGAAAAAAATGCTTTTTTTCTGGTTCATTGAAATCACCCTTTTATATGATTATAATTTTGCGGCAGCTCTATTCCAATTAGGTGTATAAAAGACAATTGGATATAGTAAGTTTATACATTTTCTAGGTATTGGATCGGGACTCGGTCTCGGCAGATTCTCCAAGTCAGGCGAGGTCGGGTCACGTGCAAAAATATGTGATCAAGACATCCCTAATATGCTTTGTAGATGGTCCCTCATCTAGACTTGGCTTAAACTCGAGGCCCGGGGGCGTGGTCCAGTTCCTCACTTTGTTTTGGGTGGCCCAGAAAACTCTTTTCAAAAAGTAGAGATGATTTTATGTTACACATCTCTCTGGAATAGCTGGGCAACAGAAGGGTTTTTTTACTGAGAGGACGTCTAACGCTATCAATGGCGGCCATCAAGTTACATTTTTATGGTAAAAAATAAACAGGTCTGGCCCACGTGAGATCTAATTGGCTAACGCGGTCCGCCAACTGGGATCCTGGGTTCAAATCCCAATCAGTTATGTTCTCCCTAGGCCTGTGTGGGTTTCCCTCGGGTACTGGTTTCCTCCCAGATTCCAAAAACATGCATGGTAGGCTGATTGGACACTCTACATTGCCCCTAGCTATGATTGGCTGTCCTTTGTCTCCTTGTGCCCTGCGATTGGCTGGCTGGCCACCGATTCAGCTGGGATAGGCTCCGGCCCCCCCGCGACCCTAAAATGAGATGAGATCAATTTTAAGAGAAGACAGTGGTGCGATATTCAGTTGTCTGTGGGACAAAGTCCAAAGTGATCAAGTAAAGATGCGAACGGTAAGTGCGAATTGGACATGTTCCGCCGTCGGAAAGGCTCGAAGACATCAAGTGTCAAGAGATCATTGAATATGGAGTACACTCGCACTTTAATAGCATTTGGCTGCGTGACTGCTGATACCTCTGTACTGGCGTTGCCGGCCCCCGCGCGAACCCTCAACTTTTTCATCCGTGTCATTGAGGCGCTGGTAACAGGCTCCATGTTTGAAATGGAATTTTCTTTTTTCTTTTTTTTTTCATAATCACTCGAAGAAAAATATCATGGTGCCTTTCCATGCGGAGAATTGCACAAAGAAACCAAGAGAGTTTTTGCTTCAAAGTGCTCCAGTTGGCCCAGTCAGAGTTTTTGTGATTAGGGTGCTATCGTTCAAAAGGATTGTTTTGGTTTGTTTTAACAGATGAATAGAGGTGCTTTGAGTTTGTTGCAAGCTATTGCTTAGTTTAAATCTCTGTTATTTAGGGATGTCCCCATCACATATTTTTGCATGTCACCTGATTTTGTGGATCTGCTCATAACAAAGAAATATATACAAAATAGCACATCCAAATGACTTTTTCCCCCCAATTTGAACATTAAAGCCTCGTGAAAGGTTTATTAGCAAAAACATGAAAATCAGTTGTGCAGCACTAAATAAGGTTGTGAGCAAATGGCCTTGAAATATTTGGTTCTAATAAATAAGCTCTCTTGACTTTGACATTTTCAGTTTCTTCCGCTAGTGCACATGTGTCAAAGTGGTGGCCCGGGGGCCAAATCTGGCCCGCCGCCTCATTTTGTGTGGCCCGGGAAAGTAAATCATGAGTGCCGACTTTCTGTTTTAGGATCAAATTAAAATGATACATATAGATGTATATTAAATTTCCTGATTTTCCCCCTTTTAAATCAATAATTGGAATTTTTTAATCCATTTTTTCTGTGTTTTTAGTTCAAAAATCATTTTGTAAAATCTAAAAATATATTTTAAAAAAAAGCTAAAATAAACTTTGTTTTAGATCTATAAAAAACTGAATATTCAAGGCTTTTAATCCAGTTCTTTTAATCCATTTATTTAAAAAAAATCTAAATATCAGATCTAAAATGGTCCGGCCCACATGATATAGTACGTATGGTCGTACAGTGTGTATTTTTTGCAGTGTAGCTCAGGATTATTTTGTTGTTTGTAGCCCTTAACTCGTCCACTGACCTCAAATTGTAAAGGTTGACATTGTGTGATCAGGTTTCTCTGCCATGCACGGCGATAGGCGTCCAATTCAGTGTGACTGGGGGGCTGCCAGAGGACATAAACTTTGCTAGTTCTTAGCCAAATACAGTTTTTGGGCAATCGCTTCAACCCAACGCACTTATATCGACTTCTCCGCTTCAATCCCAACTTTTTAGACTTCAATTAATCGGAGAAAACAAGGCCACAATGTCCCCTTTCCTCAAAATGTTTCGACAAAGTAAGCCCAGATAAAGACACACAGACACTCGCCTTATTTTACATGGCCGTGTTTACTTTTCATTACTTCTCCGAGAAGCTTTGTTCAAAGTTCAAGCGTCGACAGAAAGGACTTTCCAGCTAATCTTCCAATTTAAGTAGCGGGCAAACAAAAGCGCAGATTGGACTGCTGACGGCGTCGCGAATCTTGACCAACAGCGGACCGGGGAATCAAATTAGTTTGCCGTAAATCCGTCTCTGGCTTGAGCAAATATTCTAAGGCGGAATATTTAATAATTCCTAAATAACCCTCGGCGCAATAATGACAGCGAGCGATGATTTTTCTATGAGGAGGCTTTTGAAAAAGGCCTCTCGAGACTCGTCCAGATATAACGTTGGGAACAAAGAACAAACAATATCATGGATGCAATCATTCATCACTCTCCATTATAAGAAACGCGGCAATTTAATAACTGACTGACTGACCTCAATGATGCATTGCTTCCAAGGAGAGTTTTAAAATGACGTGTTATGTTCTCGCGTGTGCCTGTAATTGTTATTCCGATAAGATGCTTGTTATCTTTTTGTTCGTTATTTTGTGATGTGCTTGGGTTTGTGTAGTAGCGTGTGTGTGTTTTGTGTTGTGGCTGTACACAAATGCCTGAAAATGAATTCAGATATTCACGACTGAAAAAGTCTCGGCCCAATTTGATGTGGTTTCAAACAGTATAATTATCCCCCCCCCCCCCCCCCCCAAAAAAAACCATAAAAATGCATGACAAAATTAAATTGTTTAAAACGTTAATGGGTATTTTTTAATAAATACCACATTGGATACTCTGTGAATATGTTACATATATTTTGGCTGGCAGCGAATGAGTTTAAATGTACGACAAATGTGAAAATGATGTGGATTCACATTCATCAATTGTTGTAAAAACCAAAGTGATGACTGTGAAAAAGGTCATTACATCAACAAATAGTGGCCGTGAGACTTTTTCAGAATATATTTTACTCGACTGTGTAAGCTGTTGTTTACTCTGCAGGGAAGTTAAAATTAATTTGAATAGGTCATTGCAGGATCGGGGGACATTTTGTGTCCCCACCTGCAAACTTAAATCAAGAAAATGTTAGTAAATAAGCAGTTTCTGAGTTTATTTACTCAACCCGAAACTAAATAATTTACATATACAAGATACTTACCGTATTTTCAGGACTATAAGTCGCTTTTTCATAGCTGTGACTAATACTCAAGTGTGACATATATAAATATATATTTTTTCGCTCTCTGACCACTGAAAACATTTTATTAGGTTACACTTTTTCCAAAAGTCTAAATGTTACTTTAACCGGTAACTATTAAGCCTGTTGTTCTCCATTTACCGATTTTTACTCAAATAAAAAAATGCCCTCTCTAAAATCTAACTTATATATTCCAGTGCGACTTTTGTTTTTCCATTTCTCATTTTGCATTATTTGGCTGGTGCGACTTATAGTCCAAAAAATACGGCATCAGTTTCTGATTCAATTAACTCAAAGTCCAGACAAAACAAACGTCTTGCAAATATGATAAATATTAAAAAGATCTACCTAGCTAGCTTATACTCTGGCGGAAAAGGCTAACTACATATACCCCAAAAAATTAAATATCAAATGAGGTCCGATAATAATAATAATAATAATAATCAGACATAAACTTTGTCATCATCATTGACTCGTCAAAAAGCCTAATTGTCATCATACCCAGAAACTGCGTATGACGAAATTGGTAAAATGGTAAATGTCACCATTGATGTGCTATTTAAGCCTCAAATAGTTTTGAGCTAATATGTAGCAGAAAATCTGAGAAATCGAGGCTTCTTTTCCAAATTTTTGAGGCGCAATTTTGGAATACCGCTTACACAGGTGGTCTTTGCCATTCATTTCAATCCAACCTGACCCGCAGGTAAACCGAAATCCCCCCCGCAAAGGAATCAGCTAAGTGCTAATAAGCACTCTCTTCTAAATGGAGCCTTGATTCCATTTAAAAGAGGGCAGAAAAGTACGCGCACTCTCGCTCCAGGCTTTCATCTTGCGTATAAATCATCACAGTCGAAAGTTGGCGTCGGAGCGCCGCATATTTCAGGTCTCGGGGCGTGCTCCGAATCGCCAGCCAAGACTGCATTAACGGCAGCGCGCCGCCGCCACCGGCCAACCGAGCCAATTTTAAATATTCTTTGAGCGGATAAAATGTCGAAACGGAGGCTTTTTTCGACGGATTTAGAAAGCTCACATATCTTCGCTCTTATTTTTTTTTCTAGGTTCCCCCGCAGTTGCGATCCCTGACGTACAGTTGCGAGCCGGCGGTGCTGGACTACTGCCGCGCTCACCTGCACGTCAAGATGGAGCCCCGCTTTCCGGAGATGGATGGTCCGAGGCCGAGGCCGTGCCCGGCGACCGTCCCTCCCCAGGACCGGTCGCCTCCGCTAGTGAGCGGCGCTCACTATTAACCGGTCAGCCGTCTTTTTTTCCCGATAAACTAGACTGTGTGGAAGAACGGCGCCGCTAGGGAGGAAACCCCAAACATTCAATCTTCCGCAAAGCATCCAGGGTATAACGAAGATGAAATATTTCTCCGTGGAAATACAGTAAGAAGCCCCCCCCCCCCCGTCCGTCGTATTGATTGACACGTTTGTGACCCACGGAACTCTCCCTTTCCTCAATTAGCCCAGGAGGCCGAGCGGCGGTTTTGACTTTCCACGTTCCGCTCCGCTCGTCGCCAAGTATTAGAGGGAATACTTCGACCATTTGTTAATCCTATTAAACGCTGGGTATTTTGCTCACCGGGTTCCTCTGCTGCGTCAGGTAAAGTCTTCAAATGGGGAAAAAAACTGGGAAGAAACGGTGGGAAGAAGAAGAAGTGGCCATTAGAAGTTTTCTGCTGCTTTTTTTTCTCCTTGAGATATTATCGCTATTATTATGCTGCCAGTCGGATGGATGTCCCTGTACAATTTTCATTTGCGCTCAACTAACCACTCGAATGAATATATAAGCGTCAAAGTGCTACAGTTACAGCCACACGACATTTCTGGGAAATAGTATACAGACCTTTTTGGTTTTTTTCATGATTTGTGATGTCCGTTGCATTATAATTAACTGCAAAGAGACATGAGCAAAGTAAAAAAAAAAATACATATATATATATATATATATATATATATGCATATATATAAAAGTGTAAGTACAGGCCTTGTCTCAATTGACCACTCACTTATTGAGCCATCTTTTCATCATTTTTAGGCACTCCTGTATAAAAATATGTTTATTTTTCCTCCCCAGATGTGTTCTTATGGTGTGCTTACATTACTACATGCGTGAACTTTTTACAGGATGTTACATATTATATGGAAAATAAATTGTGGTAAATCACTTGTTTTGTGTTATTCCTCATGGACCCTGACCTTTAGTTTGAAATCTAATTGGAAACTGCGGCAAGTGGTTAGCGACTCACAGTGCTGGGGTCCCGGGTTCGATCACAGGTGAGTGCTACCCGGGCTCGTGTGGGTTTTCTCCGTGTACTTCGGTAGGCTATTTGTATGCTAAATTGTCCATGGGTGTGTCTGTGAGCGTGAATGGTTGTCTGTCTCCTCGCGCCGCGTGATTGGCTGGCCACCCAGGGTTTCCTCCTGCCCGTTGGCTGGGATTGGCTCCAGCACCCCTTGCGATCTTTGAGCTATGTACCCTTTAACATGCGCAATAGTGCACTGCTCGCACATTCTCAGCGCACAAGAAAATATATGCAGCGCTTAAAAATGTCATTAAATAATATATAATGCTGTACCTCATTATATTTGATTAATTTGACCAATAATATTGTTTTCTCGTAGTAGTTGTGTTAAGTTCATTCTGTCTTGTGCTTATCTATGTTTTGACTGATTTGTTTAAATCAGACAATGGTGTTTTTAGTTTGTTTTGTTACCATTGTCTGGAATAAACGAATTAGTTAAAACATAATATTTTTAATTATTAAGTGTTTTTAAATTAATAATATTAATTTTCTGTTCAATTTGGCATCGTGACGCAGTGAGCGACAGCTGTGTATACTACAACAAGATTGAGCCAATCAGACGTCATCGGGGCAGGTTTGCTAGCTAACACTTAACGCCTTAGCATAGTGAAACGAACGAGCAGCGACAAAAAAGCCAAAGTACAAAAGAAAAAGACGCTTCTTTTAAGATGGATTGGCTGTCGGAGTATATGCAAATAGACTAAGAAGCCGTGAAAGTAGGTGAGACCTTTTCTTTATCGAGTGGGAAAGTTTTATTCTGCAAAACATGCAGCCAACGTGAGTTTTCAGTACAACTTCAAGTACATAATGAAGCGATAACTTGAACAAGGGTCAATCAGCACCTTTTTCCGATATGGTCGCAGATGTGAGGAGCTAAATATCTCACAGCTTGTGGATATTTATGCTAAATTTAAAGCTCTCGGTGCAGATTGTAAAGTTTAGTTTAATGAATCGTATCAAAACCGCATCCAGGAATCGTCTAGAAGACGCTCATTTGGAACACCTGAGGCGCATTAAGTCAAGCAGACGAAGCCATCAACCTGGACCAAGTGTATATTTACAAACATTCGACGGGTGACAAGGACAGACGTGAAAAATAAGGTAAGATTTCATTCAGACATTTTAAGCTTTATATTTATTGATATCAACAAGTGTATTGGCTAGCGCGTCGCCCTCACAGTTCTAGGGTCGTAGGTTCGATCCCAGGTCGGTCCTCACTGTGGCGTTTACATGTTCTCCGTGGGTTTGGCTTGGGTTTTCTCTGGCTCTAAATTGCCCCTATTTATGAATGTTTGTCTCCTTGTTGTCTTCTGTGATTGGCTGGCCAACCATTCATGGTGTACTCCACCTGCTGGAATAGGCTCCAGCACCCCCCGCGACCCTTGCGAGGATAAGCGGTACGGAAAGTGAATGAGTAATAAAACTGTTGTTTGCGTATTGGATGCTGAGAAACATTGAATGTAAATGATGAATAATAATTAAAAGTGATGAAAAAAGGGGAACGTGGAAAGTATCCAAAGAATAAGAAGCGAACATGAGTTGAATATTTATTGCTCATATGAAATGATTTTAATATATGCTGGTTGTGAGAGGATTTTAGCAATGATGAATCTTTGTATGATGTGCAATGGCCGTTTTTCTTTAGGAAGAAGTGTGGAAAAAGATTGATACTCTGCATTGAATAAATTAGGAGGATCGTGTCATTTTATTTAGCCTTTCGACAAACACAAGCAAGGAATTGGATTGTGCACAAGGGTGATTTACTACCAGAGCCGTACTAGTTAACAGGCTGCAGTTCATTGACTAAACTGGGTTTTACTCATTACATTACTGCCAGTGCCATAGGGATAGTTTGATTAGACTCTAAGCTAATTTCGTTCCAGCCTCCACATTACTCCCAAATGAATTCATAAGAAAATGTATCATTTCAAGCAAAGGTCAACCGAAAGTGGTCAATTTTTCATAGCTTTTTTTGGTCTATTTTTCCAATCTGGGTTTACCTCGGGGCATTTTGTTGGAAAATACCATTGATTAGGCTCTCATTTCTTTTGTGTTCATTACAATTTAAAATATTTTTTCTACTTGATTGTATTATTCAGGATCTACAAGTAGGACTTTTTGTTGTTTTTATGAGAGCTACCTAAGATTTTTGTTGTAAACAAATGTCACGCTGTGATAGGTTTATTATTAATACACTTTAATCAAACAGGGACACATCATTAACATACTCTGGCTACAATTTGCAAGGAAAATCACTCCCGACTCGTCCTCGTCCAAGATGATTCTAAAGAAACGGCATCCTCTGTCAATTTAGTCGGCGCATAATCAAAACATTTAAGGTAATCTGATTCAAACAATTGCATAAGCTAACCGAATAACACCATTTAAGGTAAAAAAAACAACTGCCACAACAATCTCATATTAGATCGGAACCAAAAACAACTGCTTTATAAGGTAAACAGAGCGACAGTATTTTTAAACAATAATGCGAGTATTTTCGGAAGTTGATTCGGTTATCGCCATCTGCCGGAATCCAAGGCAAAGCAATTTAAGAGTCCTTCGTAGAGCTTCATTGCCAACTCAGATCAACAGTCTCGGCCTGGAACATGGTGTCCTGTTCGGTCAATAGTCCTGAAAACAATTAACTGGCCTCGAAAGCAGCTGTCGGTGTAAAGTGTCCTCAAGCTTTCTCGGTCCCAACATTAAGTATAGCACAAATTAAATTATAGCTTCATTACCTATTAATGCTTAATGAACATATAGTAACATCCCAGAATAAACCCGACACGCTGCTTGGTATAAAACCATAAATGAGGATTTGAGCAGTATCTACTAATGGCAAAAGTGGTCCGATACATGAAGGAATCATGCACGCTTGAGGATTTATCGCTGGAAGGCCAGAGCTATAGCCCAACATCCCAGTTTGAGCAGTTTAACGACACTGATAGATTGCACGCCGCACTCTCTCGGAGTGTTCGGAAAAGTGTTGGCGGAGAAATCGAGAACGGCGAGGAGCAGCAGATGCTGCATTGAGACTTATGTGTTTAAATGCAATTATGCAGAAAGGCTGGTGACTCATGATGCTCCAGTCAATAAGCGCTTCTGGAGCCGTTCTGACTTTAACCACAAAATGAGACGTAATCATCTCACACCGCTCCGTTTTAATCAGCTACGGAATGTTTTCAGCCTGGAGTTTGCCTCAAGCAGGTAATGTAGGAAAAAATGTACAAGTAATCAAGAGATGCTGATTGTCAAACTAAAACTTTTGCAGAATTTTCTCACATATTAACCGCCTCCGTGTATAAGCTGCACAATTAAAATAGCCTTAAAATCGTTTAATTTTACAATTTCCCTCGTATAAGCCGCCCCCTGATTCACAATTTTCAACTCCATATTCATGGTTTTAATGAGGAGTACAAATGTGTTACTTTGGAGGGAAAATCATCGCAGGTGGTTTTTCTGAGATACTGCATAAATCGATTGCTAGAATGCACATTCCAAAAGGGTGTGGCCTGCACGTAAACCAGAAAATGGCGCATGTGTCAAAGTGGCGGCTCGGGGGCCAAATCTGGCCCGTCGATCATTTTGTGTGGCCCTGGAAAATAAATCATGAGTGCCGACTTTCTCTAAAATGAAGAATATAGATGTATATTAAATTTCCTGATTTTCCCCCATTTAAATCAATAATTGTAATTTTTTAATCAAATTTTTTCTGTGTTTTTAGTTCAAAAATCATTTTGTAAAATCTAAAAATATATAAAACAAAGGTAAAATAAAAATAGTTTTAGATCTATAAAAAATCAATATTCAGCGCTTTTAATCCAGTTCTTTTAATCCATTTAAAAAAATCTTTTAGCACACTAATTAAATCATTGAATCTTGTCAGTGTTTAAAAATTCATTATCAAGACTCGCACAGATCCATAACTATTGAAATTGGGCAATATAACTATTTTTTTGGAATGGTTTGCCTCTGCATAAAAGAAACCGATGATGTAGTCAAAAGTACGGATTCTATAGGCCAGGGGTATCAGACTCTGGTTGGTTCGCGGGCCGGACCATTTTAGATATAATATTTAGATTTTTGTTTTTATAAATGGATTAAAAGAAATTGATTAAAAACCCTGAATATTCCGTTTTTATAGATCTAAAACAATGTTTATTTGAGCTTTTTTATATATTTTTTTAGATTTTACAAAATGATTTTTGAACTAAAAACTGAAAAAAATGATTAAAAAAGGATCAATAATTATTGATTTAAAAGGGAGAAAATCAGGAAATGTAATATCTATCTATACTCTTCATTTTAATTTGATCCTAAAACAGAAGGTCGGCACTCATGATTTACTTTCCCGGGCCACACAAAATGATGCGGCGGGCCAGATTTGGCCCCCGGGCCGCCACTTTGACCCAATTTTTTTTTTCTTGAATTTCATTCTTAGACGTCAAAATAAATTTTGTTTAGCGTTTTATCTGTTTATCTTTTCTCTATTTTGAAACAAATGACCGTATCGGCCGCATCGTCTTGCGTTATGGCCTTGCAGTTTCGTGCAAATCAAGTTTAATTTGTGCGCATATAAGCCGTACCTTTAATTCAGTCATCATTTTTTTGAGCGACAACTACGGCCTATATGCGAGAAAATACGGTAAATCCCTCAAGGAGGGTGACGGATCCTGGCACCGTATTTGTTTGCTTCTTTTTCCAGCGAGAACCACGGAAAATGGAAGTGTCACAGCTTGAGATATTTTAATCTCAAATGTATTGTGTATATACACTTGGCATGTTATCTATATTGGTCCTTTTTAGTCTGCAGGTTGGCACATCCTCGGGAAGCTGACACAAACTATTTTCCTTCTCGCTGGGGCCGTCAAAGTGAGGCAGACATTGTGAACGCTCTTAAAATATAAGCGAAAGTTTTCTCATTCTGCTCCATTGATTTCATCTAATGAACTAATTCTGGGGGAATTTAGGACATCATCAGGGGAGTGCTCGGCAATTCCAAGACTCATAAACACAAATTTTTTTTGCAACTAGGCGATTGCATGGAGAGAAACTATTCATGTATCTCACGTTTTTGAGGGAATGCCAAAAGATGAAACGTTGAATAGTAGGACAGAGTAAGGTAGTGACTACATTAAGATCGTAAACTGACGTCAAGCTCAAACAGACGGCATTTCAGGCCAGTTGTCAGTCACGGCGTAAAGACTGACAACTAAAGCGCAAACGTCAGATCAGCTTCAGTGAAATTGATCATTCAATTTAGGCTCGAGATCAAGTCGTTTTCATTTCACGATTGTGATGCGTCTTGCTGGTACGCAAGGAAGCTTTTGAAGGTTTATTTCCCTCGAGTGTCACTTTTAGGCCTTCCAGGTATCCCATTTCTAAACGTCTTTCAAATCGCTCGCCAGACATCTGATTTCTCGGTGCCCTTCAAAGTTTTCAAAGCTATTGTTGACGTTTCGATTACGTCTATGAATCAGAGCTCTGTTTGTCTCATTAGACGCAGCCATAGAGATAGACTGTCGTCAAAAGGTCGATAAATGTAGCCGACCAGAAAGTCCAATTAGCACGCCAGTGTCACATCACATTCCCCGACCGGTTGCATTTTGACTCGCAATAAAAATAGGAAACGCCACATTACCTCCACTTCCGTGATATTATTATTATGACTATGCTAACTACGCCGCTATGTGTTTGTATTCTACTTGTGCAAATATTTAGGACGGTGTCAGAAATTATCCACCATGAAGGTTCACTAGCGTGACTCAATATTCAGGAAGTCTTCATGTTCTGAACTAGTTTCCTTTGCGTAAGTCGGTTTTCACTATTAAAGGAGATATTTACTAATACAGTGGTACCTCTACCTACGAGCACCTCTACATACGAGCAGCTCGAGATACAAGGAAAATTTGGAGCAAATAATTCGCTCTAGATACAAGAAAAATTTCGAGATGTGAGAAAGCCAGGTGGCCATGACATGAGTCTGTTTGTCATTGTAGCACACTTTTTTGCCGCATCTCTTTCGTGTATAACAGATATCTACGAGCACTGAACGATTTCTTCAAACGAGGACCAGAAAACGCACAACGCGCATGCGCGGGCAAAAAGAGGGCTTTCTGGGTAATGAAGTGTACTCAACACCGATAGCCAATGGCACCCTTTCTCAGAATAAAACTTAATTACCCACAATCAATACGTGGGTAGGCTGTTATTCCTTCCTTAGCCTGTTAGCTCCCGCGATCGCTCATTCAAGACTACTTCTCTTTGGCAAGTGGTCGTGCGTTATCCTATTGTGAGGACATTTGTGTGCATCATTTTCGGAATATTTTGAAGAGACTACAACAGCAAACAGCCCATCGATAGCGAACGTGAGGGTGGAGGCGTGGCAAACCGCCAACCCGGAAAACGAAGGTAACAAAAGATTACAACAAAATTAGAATTCAGTTTTGTGTAAAGTTACATTAAACGTATGTTTGAGTGTGTCTGTATATATTAATCCAAGTTAATTTAAATTTGTTTGTTCGATTACGAATGCGTTGCCGTGGAAAGTCCCCCCCATGTCCCTCTGTACCTTCCGCGAAATCCGTCTAATTTTAGTTCTATTAAACACATTTTATTACTATTAAACCACAAGTTATGTGTTACTTTGTTAATAGTTGGCAAATTAGAAGAAATGATACATTTTTTCCAATCCAATAACCTGTTTTGGGTGTTTTTTCAAAGGGTTGGAAATAATTAATTAGTTTTTAGTTCATTTCAATGGGAAACGTTCGCTCGAGTTATGAGAAGATCGACATACAAGCTCAGTCCCGGAACGAATTAAGATCGTATGTAGAGGTACCACTGTACAAGACAATACATTAAAATACAAAATGCTGTTTTTACCATGTAGTGGGGTTTTTAATGGTTTATTTGTAACCAAAAGCACACTTCATGAGTACTGTGACGCCACTAAACCGAAACCCAAACCGTTTTTTTATGATATTAAGCTTTAGTTTTGTGGTAATTGCTATTTTTTGGGCTGAACCGAGATGACCCAGCTTTTTTCTTTGGAGCCATCATGTGGAAAAAAGGAGGTTTAAAAAGTCAAAGGTACTCCCGACCCACATACTCCGTCAAGGACCATGCACTAGCTAAACTGATTCCATCGAGCAGGGGACTTGAAGGGGGACAAAAAGATGATATCTTTTACCTTTCATCAGAAAAGAGATTTTTTCTTACCAAAGGTAAAATAACTTGAAGACAACCGGCCTCATGTCGAGGTGATAAATTCTTCTTCGTAGTCCACATTTGAAATACGGCTAGAAATATATCATCTATAATAGAAGGATATGCATAGTCTTGCTATTAACGCACGATCCACACAAGGACTGAGCTTTCTTATTTAAAGGCAAAACAAAGAAATATGTTCCTTGAATCCGCCAATGTGTATAAACCCAGAGAATACAAGAGAAAAGACAGTCGGGCCACTTAAAGCAGGATTAATGATGCACATTTGGTAAGAGTGCAACAAGGCAAGCATTGTTTCTTTTTGATGAGGAATAGGAAATGTCAGTCGGGTCTGTTAGGCGACCAGAGACAGAGCAGTTTCACCCTGCTGTCTCGACTTTGGTGGTGAGGATAATAGACAGTCTCCATAAATCATTCTCTCCATGTTGACGTTCCTTTTAGAGCAGAGGTGGCAAGCTCAAGCTCAAGTTCGGTTCGCGGGCCACATTCATTCAGACTACCGTATTTTCACGACTATACGGCGCATCGTATTTTTAGCCGCAGTGTCAATAACGAGTGCTATTTCTGTATTTTACACACACAAAGGACGCACCGTTTTTACAGACGCAGCCAGGCATGGCAAAACATACACCAGCTTAAACATACACGCTACACCCACACTCTAAAAACACATTTTTTTAAAAGCAATGGAAGCAAAACTGAGTTCGGTTGTACTTTATTTAGCCATTTTACAATGTACTCACGTCATCATCACCCATAAATCCATCAAAGTCCTCATTTTCTGTGTCCAACTTGAACAATTGTCCAAATGAGTCATTGAAAACGCTGAGTTTTATACGTTCGTCCAGGCGGCCACAATCCATTCGCAAATAGTAGCTAGCTAGTAGCTAGCGTAACTATTCCAACGCTGCTTTCCATGCTTCGTAAAGCTGTGTTGTTGTCAATGTATACAGGCCACAATCCATTCGCAAATAGTAGCTAGCTAGTAGCTAGCGTAACTTTTCCAACGCTGCTTTCCATGCTTCGTAAAGCTGTGTTGATGTCGATGTATACAGGCCACAATCCGTTGGGTGTATTGACAAAAGAACTACATATCCCAGCAGTCACTGCGCAGTACTTTTTCTACGGGGAACATAGTACAGTCGGGGGCTGCTTGCCGTAGTTGTGAGAGCTGTAGAGGACTGCGTACCCTATCGACTGATTTATTTTATTTTATCGTGATAACAATGTTAGTATTGGTCCATATATAAAGCGCACTGGATTATAAGGCGCCCTGTCTATTTTGGAGAAAATTTAAGACTTATGTGCGCCTTATAGTCGTGAAAATACGGTAGTTTTCACTTGGGCTGGGGCAGTTTATTTTTTGGCCATAAAAAGGTAACATAGTGGCACTGAAAGATGAGCATCCACAGCCATTTATAATATTATGTGTGCTTAATTAGCAATATGTCTGCAGTGGTTTTATAACATTATGTTTCTAATGTGTGTTTGAGTTGCATTGAAATTCAAGTAATTCAACTAAGCCGCCCTGACTTCTCTGTGCTCAGGCAGGTATTTGGAAGGGAAAAGGTTGCTAGGCAATCGTTAGCGATCTAAGAAAAGGTCTGAATAAAACCCAGTGAAGACAGCAAGCAAACCAGCCAGCAGTTGCTGGGCGAATTGCAAGTTGACAATCAAAGTTATATCACACTGAGCTGAGAAGCAGAATGAGAGAAGCTGAGTAAAGCTCTCGCCAATCTGTCATGACACGTAGATGCAAGTTATTGTCAACATTGAGCAGGTGACATTTTAATCCTCCCTTCCATCCCACACTATATATATATTAGTCAGCGAGAGGAATGTTTTATCCAAATTTGGCCCCGGAAAAAAAAAAAATCTGCAAAGACCTCAGCCAGGACGCGACGTGCTTTCGTGGCAAATGTGACGGCAATTTGGCTCTGTGATCTCTACTCTGTTCCTGTGCAGGACATGTGGAGTAGATGGCATGATTGCCTCCACACACACACTTGCACACTTGCACACACTCCCTATTTCTCCTCTATGAAGCATCCCTATTGAGTGATAGATGTTGAGGAAACAGCACAAATGTCTCACACTTGACCACTCACTCCCACCGATATAGCGCAGCGGGAAAGTGCGAACTTGGCCACGGTTGAGCGGAAAGCCGAATTCACAGGTGTGGCTGGGGGGGCCGAGGAGGGCTGGAGAATGGTTGTCATGTCCCTGCAGCGGCAGCCCCACCGCATCGCTGCCAAGGCGCAGTTTACTCTGACAGCACTGTCCTTGCATCCCAATGAGCCGCATGCGAGCCACGGCTAATGTTACATCCTCTTGTCTCGTATCCAGGGAGATCAGCTCAATTAAGTCAACGTAAGCGCCATTAACGGGAATCAAAGGGGGTACAGACATTTTATTCATTCGTGTCTGGGACTACGCTATATTTAATGGACAAAGTGGAAATATGACCTTTGATTTTATTTTTGCTATACCCTATTTTCTAGCCTACATTTCTCGTAGACTTGTCTTGATTCATTTTAGCACACTAATTAAATCATTGAATCTTGTCAGAGTATTTAAAAATTCATTATCAAGACTTGCATAGATCCATAACTATTGAAATTGGGCAATAAAACTTTTTTTGGAACGGTTTGCCTCTGCATAAATGAAACTGATGATGTAGTCAAAGGTACGGATTGTATAGGGCCGGCGATGTCAGACTCGGGTTGGTTCGCGGGTTGCTTTAACGTCAACTTGATTTCACGTGGGCCGGACCATTTTAGATATAATAGTCAGATATATTTTTGGGATAAATGGATTAAAAGCCCTGAATATTCAGTTTTTTATAGATCTAAAACAATGTTTATTTTAGCTTTTTTTTGTATATTTTTAGATTTTACAAAATGATTTTTGAACTAAAAACACAGAAAAAATGGATTAAAAAATGACAATTATTGATTTAAAAGGGGAAAAATCAGGAAATTTAATATACATCTATATTCTTCATTTTAATTTGATCCTAAAACAGAAAGTCAGCACTCATGATTTACTTTCCCGGGCCACACAAAATGATGTGGTGGGCCAGATTTGGCCCCCGGGCCGCCGCTTTGACACATGTACTATAGGCTCTCGTTTTTTTTAATAATTAAAAATGTTACATTAACACAGACCTATTTTATCATTATTACAATAATGTATGTTTATTCTTGGTCTCTAATCAAAATATAATTTAAAAAAACAAACCCTAATGCCAATCCAGTTCAACTAATGTATTTTTCTCTTTTTTGTGCAATTTTCGTCTGACGTGATGTATGCTTACAGTTCAAAAATACGATCCATCTATCATCTATCGTTTCCTTTCACGAGAGGCACTCGCCTGTATTTCCTGACCCCAAATAACTATAATAATAATAATAATAATAAGTTTTCCATATGTCAGGTAATCCATCAGGTGGGATATTATCAGACTGAATAGGCTCCACTTGATCAGGTTTAATCAGTCCGTGTGTACATTTAATCCAGAATGCTTTTTCATAAAACAAAACTGGGCAATAATGAGTTCTTTTTGTGTATTTGTTTTCTTTTTATTTTGGAAAGCAGTCCGTCCTTGCCAAGGTAAATCCATTAGAGACACAGAGGCCAGGTGCGCTACGCTAATGTGCCTGTGATACTAATTTCAAACCATTTTTACCGCTTCTGTCCCTTTTTCAACGGAGTCCATTTAGAAATAGCACTCTGACAACATATCCATTCAGAGACTAAAATGTCATTTTTCTCGTATTACGATGTAACCAACGTACGTACGTACTTCTGCCTATATGTTAAGCTAACAAAATAGCCATGAATCACATCATTGAACGTACAAGGACATGGACATTGCACTTGGGACCCCCCATGGCAATAAAAGGTGTTGTTTTCTCATCAGTAAATAACAGCGAGTATGATCATGATTTTCCTGGTTGTATTTCTATTACCTTTTAATGATTGGCTCACCTAATGAGTCTCTAGTCAAACGACGTCTCCGCTGTGTTGACATGAGCCACGCAATTAATTAGCTTTTAAAAAGGTGCTCTTAATTGCGGTTTCTTCAGCACCAGCCCGAGCTGATATTAGTTCTCTTTCAAGACTAGTTAATGTTTGTTTTCTCATCTTTCTTTGCTTGAGTCTGCTGCTTGTTTGTGAGGCCCAAGGGCAGCGGGTGAACAGCTGCAAAAAGCTGATTTATTAAATAGTTTTCTTCGCAACAACTACAAATAGCCCACACAGTGCTATATAATAAGTCTGTCAGGCGGTGCGTGCTACTACATAATAATGAGTTCTATACATGACACGTTTCTGTTTTGATAGAAAATGTTTTTTTTGGACTGAATTTAATCCTCACACGCAGTATAAATTACGCATTTGTTAACGACAGGTCAGGTGTATTCATTCAGGTGCAAGAAAAAGCATTTATATGACGGTTTGCCTCTGCATAGTTGAAATCAGTGATGTCGTTGAAGGCTGGGAAATCCAGCAGAGGGCATTTGAGTCAATGGAAAACAGTTATTGATACTTGTCTTTCTCGTGTGGCATTTGAAAATGTTAATACAGTGGTACCTCGAGATACGATCTCAATCCGTTCCGGGACTGATACACGTTTAATGTATCTTTACACAAAACTGAATTCTATTTTTTCCCTTTTTTCTGTTTGCCACGCCTCCACCCTCATGTTCGCTATCGATGGATGGGCTGTTTGCTGTTGTATTCCCTTCAAAATATTCCGAAAATGATGCAAACAAATGTCCTCACAATAGGATAACGCACGACCACTTGCCAACGAGAAGTAGTCTTGAATGAGCGATCGCAGGAGCTAGCAGGCTAAGGAAGGAATAACAGCCTACCCACGTATTGATTTTGGGTAATGAAGTTTTATTCTGAGAAAGGGTGCCATTGCCTATCGGTGTTGTGTGCACGAGTATACTTCATTACCCAGAAAGCGCATGCTCGTTGTGCGTTTCCTGGTCGTTCCGTAGGAGAAACGAGTCTGAATAAATCGTTCAGTGCTCGTAGATATCTGTTATACATGAAAGAGATGAGGCAAAAAAGACGGGCAGATTATTCGATCGAAATTTTCATCGTACCTCGAGCATGTCGTAGGTAGAGCTGATCGTAGGTCGAGGTACCACGGTATCGGGATTTTTGTTTTTACTCTGACTTGCTGGCGAGATTAAAACTGTGTTGCACTTTTTTGAGTTCATTTTAAAAAGGTAAAGAACTATGGGTTATGGCTCAGTGGAGACCAATTAGTAAGAAGAAAGTCTGAGATGTGCAAGTAGATATACAAAATATGAATAATTAAGTACCGTTCATGAAGGTTTTGTGTACATTTTTAAGATGAGTTTACATGCGTTTCGAAAAGTATTGTTATAGTGTCTCTTTTTGTGGTACATCTTGTGGTATTTACATTAGTGTCAGAGAGTATTTCTGTACATTAAAGAAAATGAAGTTTGCTTTGGTTGGAAAACCACAAGGAGAGATGGTCAATAATGCTAATGTACATTGGCACGATGGGGTATTGTACATAGTTTACACGTCTGCAGCACCGTTAAACATTCCGGGTTTGATTTTTGCTTGGGGCATTTCATCTGTACAGTTCCGCTCAGCACTCTAAATTACCCCGAGCTTTGAATATTGATAGTTAACGGTTTGCATTTGAAGGCCTGGATGCTGTGAAAGCTTGTCTCGACCGATTGCGATGGCGATTCAAGGGTCTTTTTGACTCTATCTGAAGAACTTTGGTTCTGATTGTCACACTGTGAACTAACTCCCCAAATCCATTTTTGTACCTTTTTATTAATTCAAATCCATTTGGCAAAGGAGGAATAAAACAGCCTGAGCTCAGCCAAAGAAAGAAAATCCTTTGTCTGTTGCATTGTATAATCTATTAAGATGTTCCCACACAAGCTGCACTCTCACACCTTCCACCCTCAGAGATCACCCACACAATATGTGCATTTGTCTGTCTGCCCTGACTAACAGCTCAACAGCTACATGCTAGGCTACGGCTCTGCCTCCACGGCCACCGAGACCTATGCGCATCCATCATAATTATGTACTGCAGTGACTGAAATAGCAGCTCTTGGTTCTTTCGAGGGGAACGTTGCAACGTTTTCTCTCGGTACTCCACTGTAGCGCCGTGGAACATTTGAAATATAAAATTCATCTTTCTCAAATGCAGTTTTTTTTCTTTTTTATCCGTGCAGTCACCTTTCCTGTGACATTTTTACTCTTCCTCAGACGGATTTCAAGCGGGGCTTCCCTGCCAGGATCATAGCCACTTTCTCAATTGCATCGGAGACTCTGTTAACCGGACGGCAACGGGAAGCCCGTACACATAAATCTCCCCTGCTTTTCACAGGGTGTAAACAGACACATGGGGAAAATTGTTAGTAGCCTAGCATTACTAAAAGCGAAAAACAGGAACGGTTACTGAGATTACTTGGAAATGAGTATTGAGAAGCTACAAAGTTTCTGGGAGATTGTCCTTTGGAAAATGTAATTTGCGATTTTATGATTGTATTTGTCGCTCAAAAAAATGATGACTGAATCAAATAAACCACAGGTGTCAAAGTGGCGGCCTGGGGGCCAAATCTGGACCGTCGCATCATTTTGTCTGGCCCGGGAAAGTAAATCATGAGTTTCTATTTAAGGATCAAATACGAGTCGTACGGTGTTTGTAAGGTTTTTTTGGGGTTTGTAAGGGGAATCATAATCATTTATAAGGGCAGTTGTCGGCAGAGGTTGACAGGTATGTCTGATTCAAAACAATTGCATAAGCTAACCGAATAACACCATTAAGGTCAAAAAACAACTGCTCATATTAGATCGAAACAAAAACAAGACTTTGCAGTATAAGCATAATAATTTCTTTATAAGGTAAACTGCCGGCGTCCCAGTCAAAGCAATTTATGAGTCCTTCGCAGATCTTCATTGCGAACTTGCATCTGGGTGTCTGGGTTGTGAGGTGTATCTCCCAGTAAACCGTCCTTGGAGGGTGAGGTGTTACGTCAACAAGCTGGAGCCAGCAGGGTGACCTCGAGTTTGCCCCAGTCTCAAATTAAAGACACTCTTATACAAAAGTAATTAAAATGCATACATCTATAATATTATCCAGAATAACCCCAACAGTAATACATTTGTACTCCCTATTAAAATCATGAATATGGAGGCGAAAATTGCGAATCAGGGGGTGGCTTATACGAGAGAAATTGTAAAATTCAACGATATTAAGGCAATTTTAAGGGTACAGCTTAAAAGCCGAGGCGGCTAATATGCGAGAAAATACGGTAGGTTTTCAATTACACCTTTCAGCACTTCTCAAGTTTGAACCAATCAGCCGCCACTCGCGCCATGTACGGGTGTTTGCCGTTGTCTTGTCTTGTCAATTTGTTCCCTGCTTTGTTGAGCGAATGTCAGTCTTGATTTTGCCGTTAGGACGATCCTTGTGTTCTTTTGTCGTAAATTTAATTAGTATTTTGTTTCTCACTTGGATTCCTGTCAAGTTTTTCCATAGTGTTTGTCCACGTGAAAAGTGGCTGTGTTGAAATGACTTGGAGAAAAAAGTTAGAATTTTAGTTTTGGCTGAGGACGTAAAGTTGGTTTTAAAATTAATTGACAATCATGTTATACTGTTATTTATTAGAGTACACTAAAAAGGCCAGATGTTGGATGTCAAACAAATGTTATTGTTTTGCAAATAATCCATAAATTTGACATTTATGTCTTGCGACACAAGAACTGGTGGTAAAAAGATCCGTAAAGTTGAGAAATCAAATCAATTGAGACCTTCAACATGCAATGGCGTTTATGGCAAGATGTAAAGAATCACTCTTAAGACCTCGGTTTTTGCTGGGATTGATAAAAATCCATCATAGGGTAAAGGGACAAAATTATCTGTAATTATTTTCCCTGAAAATTGGATTACCAGTCATTTCATTTTCCTTTGAGTGACTTTTTTTCCAGGAAAATCGTTGGGTAAAACTCGCGATCCGCAGACTGTCCGCCACATTTTGTGGGCTGAAGTACACAAGGTTACCTTGAGGCAACTTTCTGACACGGTAGGAAAGGGGAAAAATAAGAGGCGAATCGTAACCGTAAATCAAAAAAAATTTAACTCCTTGAAAGAGGAAGGCTGGATGGAACTCGGGGGAGATTAAGTGAGATTAAAATGCTTAATACCTGGCAGGCTCATCGGGCAGCTTTCCATGAAGCGGTGACACTAAAGGTGACTTTCATACTAAGAGTAGAGTCGTGACACCCTGTCATGTGGGAGTGGGGATTTCCCGACATTTTCAGAAAAGAATCGTCTAAAATGGTGCTTGCATTTTTTTCTGAAATGGTCTTTTTGTATCGAAATCTGAAAAGGCTAACGTGTTTGATCCTTGACTTATGGTATTTGTAATTTTCCTTGTGTTGCCATGTGATAAAAACTAAGACATTTTAAGACATTTTTTTCTTATGGTACCTTTTTAAATTTTTTGTTACTTTTATGATCATGCATATTAGGATATTAGAGAAAAATACTGCAACTGGGCTCGCAGTGATGTACTTTAAAAGAAGTTGATGAAAAGATATGTATTGGTTTTGCTGTGGAAAAATGGTACACGGTCGATTGGTCGCCGATCTTTTGGTCGCCGGTCTTTTGGTCGCCCGGAAGGTGAGTGATAATTACCATTTAAATCGTTGCTCAAATTCCCTAAATACAATCTGCGAATTACTATTTAGTCATACCTAGTAATTATTAGACTAAAAGACCGGCGACCAAAAGACCGGCGACCAAAAGACCGGCGACCAAAAGACCGGCGACCAAAAGACCGGCGACCAAAAGACCAGCGACCAATCGACCGCACATGGCAAAAATCGACCCAACAAGTTCATTTTAGCTTCCCATGATTAATTGGTTACATAGTATGATAAATGCCGTGTATTGTAAAAGCAAAGCAATATACTCAACAATGGATTTTTTGGGGAACAGCAATTTACAGTGTAGATGTAAATGTAAACTTTAAATGTTTATGCCCGTTAAAGTCAACTTTAATGTTTCATAATGGATTGCCTGGACGGTTGTTTTTGTCGCTTGCCTGCTATAATTAAGTACACAGGATATTGCCGTGTTCGTTTCATGCCTTTACACCATTGAACCGAATATCTTTATTGTGGTACATGGTTATTGCAGTAATCGTGTATTTGAAAAGTGGAGAAAATGATAGACTAGCGCTTATATAACGATCTGATTTAACGCCAAGTGTACGCTTCAGAAATCATAGCGTATATGTATTATGTGGAGTTCAGCCTCCTCGCCTGTTCTCGAGAGCCTTTTAACCAGAACATAAGGCTATTATTTTACATCTTATCATAATTTTATGATCCTATTAATCACACTTACTCCACAATGGTTCCTTATATTCAGAAGAAATAAATCTTTCTCAAATAATGTCATTAATCCAGTATAGAAGCAGCCTTGCAGATCCCCTCAATTCATGAAGTGAAATAATAGAGCAGTAATTCCATATTGTCTGGCTCCTTTTCCTAACATCATGTTTGTTGATTACATTTCTGCAGGGTCATTCATCACCTCCTTTTCTTTAGGCATCTTCATAAATCGGCGCTCGTATTTTAACAAAGGGCGGCTTTGTATTCCGATATACAGTGGTACCTTGACATACGAGCAATTTGAGATATGAGTAAAATTTGGAGCAGATATTTATCTTGAGATATGAGACAGATTTTAATATACGATCAGAGCGCGCAACTCCCTCGTGTAATGTCTCTACGAGCACTGGGCGGAACGTTGTATTTTTTCAGGGTTTTTTTTCCCTTTAGTCAGTGCGAATGGCGGAGCTTGTTCGCTAATATGAGAGGAGTGTATACTACTTCTCGTTGGCAAGTGGTCGTGCGTTATCCTATTGTGAGGACATTAGTGTGCATCATTTTGGGAATATTTTGAAGGGAATACAAAAGCAAACAACCCTCGATAGGTTGGATCTGAAAGTCTGGGTGGAGGCGGGGCCAATAGAGCCAACCCAGGAGAAGAAAGGTATCAAATTTTTAAACCAAATTAGAATTAAGTTTAGTGTTAGGTTCGATTAAACTTATTTTTGAGTGTCTGCATCGTAATCCAAGTTCATTTAAATTTGTTTATGTTATGTTACGAGCATGTTTCCGTGCAAAATGTCTCTTCTCTCCCCTCCGTAAAATCCGTCTAATTTTACTACTATTAAACAAATTTTAGTAGTATTAAACCACTAGTTACTTTGTTATTAGATGGCGAATTAGAACAAATTAAAAAAAAAATCCAATCCAATATCCTGTTTTTAGTGTTTTTTTCAGAGGGTTGGAATAAATTAATTTGTTTTTAGTTCATTTCTATGGGAAACATTCGTTTGAGTTACAAGTAAATCGACATACGAGCTCAGTCCCGGAACGAATTAAGCTCTTATCTCGAGGTACCACTATACTGTAAGCTTAGCCTTTGATCGACTCGGGCGAAGTGAGTCCGTGTTCAATTTCCTCCTCTGTGATGTGTCCCCCCCCCCCCCCCCCCCCCCCCCCCCCGATTAAATGGGCTTGTAAAATTGAAAATGTGGGAAACCAGTTCGGGTTGATGGAATGATATTTGCTACGCAGAGAGAGTAAAGTCCACATCCTCTTCTAAGTGATTTCGGGGTTACGAAAAATCAATATCGCTTTGACCGCACTTCTGCCAACTTGATGGAGGCGGTTGACTACAGGTGGAGAGAGGAGGAACCAGTTGGGAATCAATCAATTTCCAAATGGTTCATCTCAAAGTGGCAGAAA
Source organism: Stigmatopora argus (assembly GCF_051989625.1). NCBI lineage: Eukaryota > Metazoa > Chordata > Actinopteri > Syngnathiformes > Syngnathidae > Stigmatopora > Stigmatopora argus. The sequence continues at coordinate 4,377,728 of NC_135391.1, forward strand.
TACGGGCTGCTAAAGGAAGAAGTCCAGCGCGCTCTCGTCGGTGAGGGCGGATTTGAAATGTGGAGGAGAAAATGTCCAGAAATGGAATCTGTTTATAGCAGGGCTTTGTTTTCTACATTGCGTAGTGTCCAAATCAAGCCCCGCTAGCTGGCTAATGCGTTTAATCGGTCTTAATCTACTGGTAGGATACAGTTGATATTGGCTTTGAGAAAGTCTCCAGTGAAAAGCCGTTGTTTATTTTTGTTTTATCTGCCGTAAAAGACAAGACAGATTGCTCACCCGTCCGTTGGCTTTTGTTTTGTTTTGTTTCTATCTGCAGCAAAGTCTTACCTTCATTTCCTTCATTATTGGATGTCACCATCCCTTTCCATACATGGCTTACAATTTCATCGTTAATATGGAAATATTAATCTGGCGTGAGTAATTTTAAGAGACGCATAAAAATATATATATATAGATATTTTTATATGCGTCTCTTAAAATTACAATCAGAGATGCATATAAAATATGTGTGTGTATATGTGTGTGTATATACATATATATATGTATATATATGTATATATGTATATATATGTATATGTATGTGTATATATGTGTATATATATGTATGTATATATGTATATATATGTATATATGTGTATATACGTATATGTATATATGTGTATATATATGTATATGTGTATATATGTATGTGTATATATATGTGTATATATATATATATGTATATATATGTTTATATGTATATATGTGTATATATGTATATATATATATGTGTATATATATATGTATGTATATATATGTATATATATATATATATATATATGTGTATATATATGTATGTATATATATGTATATATATGTATGTATATATGTGTGTATATATGTGTATATATATATATATATAATTATTAACTTGCTTTTGAATTCTTCTCATACAGTCATACATGTCTTTTTACTGTTGGTCACACTGGTTTTAGGCACCCCCGAGTGTGCTTGTTGATTAGCATGTTAGCCAAAATGATATTTAATGTTATATTATAGCATCATGAAACATTTGCTACCCCCCAAAAAAATTCCTGCCCCCTTCTCTCCACCTCATGAATATTTTTCTAGCGACGGCGCTGCTTATCATTACACTTTAGTGTCAGAGAAGGAATAGCAGAAGAAAAGCAAACACACCTAAAAACACTCTCCCAGTGCAGTGTGAAATGCAACCTCACCATTTGGCAGGGTGACAAATATATATTTTTTAACACATCAAGTCTCAAAGTAAAGGCTCCGTTTTCTTATATCATTAAAATAGAACAGAATAGTAACCTGGCATATATTTTACATAAAAACAATTGGCAATCATTGGCACCTTTTGTGTTATTCCATGCTCCAGATGTCTCATCTTCGTAGATTAGTGTTACAACTGCTAACATATTTCGTCTGTAATCACCCTGATACAGAAAATGCAAAACGCCAATTAAAAACAAACAAGGAAGACAATTAAGCACAGTACAATATTTGGACGAATGTGGATGTTCAATCAAAGTAACATCCGAGGAAATGTTTCCCTCGTGTGCCATGATGCAGCATCGCGGTTGCCGTGGGAACCAAGCCTTCAATTTTACCTTTTTTTTTCGAAGATAGCAATTGGTTTATTTTAAATCTAGAGTAAAAGTGAGACCACATCATTGTTCATTTAGAGCTCCCGGCTTTTGGAGAGCTTTTTATTTGTTGTCTTGACACAATGAAAGTACACGAGGGGGTGTTAAAACATGTTTTCGAGTGACGGCTACATCGACACGGGAGGAAAAAAAAGCAGCCTTTTGTATCTCGTAAGGCTTTCAACGCCATCCACGGAGGAAACGCTAAGCTCGCGGCCGCTGTTGACGTTCAGTCGGGGGCGCCGCCGAATGATTCTCACGGAGTGGCACGCTAATGTCCTCTCACGCAGACGCTAGCACATGCGTAAAATGTCAGTGGGAATTCGAACATGTGGAACTAATGTTCCTAGAGAATCTCTCTCATTTTATTGAATGACTTCCCATCCATGAAATAACTATTTAGTCCATTAGAGAGGGCTGAACTTGGAATAAGCATTGACATTTCTCAGTCACCAAAGCATCAAATGCGTCTACCCTGATTTTTAGAGGCCGAAAATTAATAACGTGTTGCCAAGGCAATCCTGTTAGCACAATCTAATCCGGCTCAGACTGATAGACTTGAAGACCGGTCTCGGAGGCAGTTGAAGGATTACCCGGCTTCAATCATACGGACAACATTTGTCTGTTTTGGTGAGGGAAGCCGGGGAAAAAAACAACATGAAGGAAGTAAAAAATCTGCAGTCGACCTGAACATTACATTTTGCTCAGCACACATTTAGCTAAGACTTAGGCGATAAAATAAGAAGTGATTACTTGGTGACTGAGATTTCAATTCATAACGGAGTTTGTTAATAGATTTGTTCATGATTGTTTTTAATTACTTTTGAGGAACTTTAAAGACTTTGTCAATGGCAATGGTTAGGCTGTTGAATGGCCAGGGAAGGGATGAGATGACAGTGGAGAGATAGTGTTGCTCTAATTATGATATCAGCTGATTGATAGGAATGAATTATGAGGATTAGCATTACAATTTATTCTGCCTTCAATACTTTTTATCACTCACCCATCTTTAACCTTACTGACCCGGTACTATTCATTCTCTGAACCGCTTTATCCTCACAATAGTCGTGGTGGGGGGTGCCGGAGCCTGTTCCAGCTGACTTTGGGCAACCTGAATTGCTGGCGGGCCAATCACAGGGCACGAGGAGACGGACAACCTGTAACTCATAGCCAGGGGCTATTTATAGTGTCTAATCAGCCTACCATGCATGTTTTTGGAATGTGGGAGGAAACTGGAGTACCTAGAGAAAACCCACGCAGGCCCAGGGAGAACATGCAAAGTCCACACAGGTGGACCGACCTGGATTTGAACCCAAGACCCCAGGGCTGTGCAATTTCGTATCTGGAAATTCTTCCGCGATAAACACAAAAAAAGCTTGGTTTTGGTTTACTGATTGTTTTAACGTAGACAATTCTAGTTTATATGTACTCCCATTGGTTCCTCCACCAAAGCTTGGAGGTTTAGGATGGACTAATGAACTTTTTTTCCCGCAAATGAGAATGCAATCGACTGGCTCTCTCTTTTGAAATCTAGCAGTCGATGACAATCGGCTTATCGGGTAACTCCGCAATACACTAATGAAGTTGAAGTTGTTCCCTGCTTACTTCAAAATTGTTTTGGGTTGTTTAACGCTATTCCAAAACTGCTTCTAGCCCAACTCTCGTAGGCTTGGTTTTTAAAAAAAGGTTCGACGTTGGGGTGATGTTGTGTCTCATTGGCAAAACCCTTGTACTAACACAAAATATGATAAGGAAAAACAGCATTGTTAGTGTTAGACACCAAAAGTCGAGGCCATTAAAGGTAATATGTAGGCGATAAATGACGCTTCCCCCCTTATCCACTTAACGGGGTACATCGACGTGTAGAATGCATTAAAGTTAATTGAGCATTTTTGCCTTGTGAGCTGTATTAATCGAAAAGCCATCATTTTAAGACTTGTAGCAAATGACCACATTAAGTGTCAACATTACATTTGACATCCTTCCAGAAGGGAAAGTGCTTGATGAGGTCTCGGTGGGCTCTCACCGTCAGCAGATAAGTACAACGCTCGTGGGGGTGCTTAGGTCGAAAGACCGGGATCGAATTGCTGTTGTTCTTTCGCCTCGTTGTTGGAGGGATTTTCGATGGGATTTGATTTTTTTTTTTTTTATATCTTTCGTCTGAGCAGCTGTTTTATTGTTTGGGAGGTTTTCCAGCAAATCCTGAAAATGTGTTTCCAATCCCTTGTTAGTCGCAAGGAGATGCGAGAGACAAAGACGGAGAGGCTGCAGAAGATGAGGCACTTTAAGATTCGCTACCATCAATCCCCCTTAATCTACAAAATGAAAGAGAAGCATCCCATCAATGAGATAAAACAAAGGCTTTGCACTTTCTGCTCCTTTTTGTGTTGACGACAAACTTTGCCCCGCATTTCCCATTTGCCAGCCTTTCATCCGCGTTGAGTGACGCTAATGATGTTAAGCCAGAAATGGGCGGGAAATTTGCTTTAATGTCGGCAAAATTTGAATAAGAAGTTACAAATACCAGTGTGAGTTTGGACACCAATTTTGCACAACTCCAACACCAATTTTGCACAACTCCGGGTTCCTGGGTTCAAATCCAAGGTCGGTCCACTTGTGTGTTGTTTGCATGTTCTCCCCGGGCCTGCGTGGGTTTTCACCGGGTAATCCGGTTTCCTCCCACATTCCAAAAACACGCATGGTAGGCTGATTGGACACTCTAAATTGCCCATATGAGCTACTGGTTGTCCGTGTCCTCGTGCCCTGTGATTGGCTGGCCACCAATTCAGGGTGTCATCTGCCTCTGGGATCGGCTCCGGCACCCCCCGCGAACATAATGAGGATAAAAAAAGAAGAAAATGAGATGAGAGAGAGAGAAGTTTGCACAGCAGCATCCAAATTGAATGGAAAAAAAACAAAAGACCAAATAAATGCCACATCTGGTGCTCATGACACTGTAAAGTGGGGAAAATGAAGTGCATAGCTGAAGCATCAACACGAGGATCTCGCTTGCAAGATAATTAGACACCCGCAAAATGAAAAATGAAGCAGCGAACACTCCTCAAAAGTGTCATGCTGCAAGACAAATGGCAGCCATTTTAAAGTCATTGGGCAGTGGTTCAACAACATTTTGCATGACATTATTGGACTCTCCCACTACAACCGACATTATAATGCATTGTGTGGCAAAATGTTCCCCAAAAAAACCTAAATGTTTCAGGGTTTTTTTAAGCCGTGCGTAGCACATTAGGAATGTTATTTATTGAGGATAAAATTAATTGGTATTACAACTTGTTCCGAAAGATTTGGGGTATCTTTTGTTGTTTAAATTCAGTTTACTCACTATCCAACCTGCTACCGATGAATTGACTAATTGATTAGCTAAACAACAATCAATTAGATAATCGATGAATTACTGGAAAGCGTTGCTAAGATAAAGAATCCTCTATTTTGAATTTCACATTCGCAAGCATTCTTTTTTCATAGTCACATAATTTACTTTTGCGGACCACACAAAATGAAGAGAAGGGCCAGATTTGGCCCCTGGGCCTCGAGTTTGCCACCAGTTCTAAAGCAATGGCAATATCAGAAACATCAAACATTTGGGGAAAAAAACTTATGACAAACTAATTGAATATAGAACACTGACTACACCTCAATTAACATTGAACATTTTCTGTATTTCAGATTACCTTTAGTTTGACATGATTTCAACATCACTGCAGCTGTTTATATAGTGTGACTCACTGCAGTGAGATGCTGTGAAATATCATATTTCTTCTAACTGGCACTTGTTAAAACAGCAATTCCTCTGAGGTGATGTTTATTATCTCTCAATTGTAAACTGTTGAAAATTCTACTTCATACCCAAGTCGAATAGTTGAAAAAAAATGACGCTTACTCCTAAACATGTACAACAAATTGATTATGTACACTTTGTGAATGTAGACTTGTGATCTGTTTGTTATTTTTTAGTACGTGGAATAAAATAGGGACTAAAATAGGATGGCATTACCTTGCGTTGGTGGTTGCAAGCAGCTGGAATCAAACTTCAAAGTCTGATCTTAACAAGAGAAAGCAACAATATAACAAGGTCTAGAGAGGAGGAAAAAAAATAGCAATCAACTTTTTCCAACCCACAGATTGGGGAACTATACTATACTCCCAACACCTGAAGGTGTTCTTCCTACTCTTTCTATGTCAACAACAATATGTTCCGCCACCAGGGATTTGAAGGCATCTCTATCTTGTCTAGTGAATCCATCCGGTGAAAATTCATCAGTCTGGTTTGGGGCTGACAAAGTGGACGGCGCAAACCAAAAAAATGGCTGCCAAACTTTGAGAGGTACAATATTTCCAGGGGAGAAAAAAAAAAAACGGGTTCTTAACACAACAGCAGTTTATGTCCTTGTGTGTCACCCACATAAATAACACCCCTCAAAAAGCGGTGATGCAACTATTAAGTGCGAGTTGTTCAGCAAGTGATTTCACAGATTCATATTTTATTTTTTCCAGCGTGTGTTCCACACTTAATAAAATATGCTCATTGGATGATATAATTAATCGCTATGATAATATGAATTAGCATTGCATTCCAGAAGTGTGCCATACGGCAAGCGTGTTTTTGTGTTCCGGGTCAGTATTTTGATTACTATTTCAACCTCTTATCAGTGCGTAATTTGATGAAATGGAAAAATTGTATTGGATAACTTTATTCATCCCGTATTCGGGAAATTTTGTTGTCACAGTAGCAAGTGGGTGAGGATGCAGAAATAGGAAAGGCATTTTAGACTGAATAGATAAGTAATAAGTAAGTTAATAAATAAATAAGCGTAATGCTGAAATATATATATATAGATACACACATAGACATACACATACACACACACATACACACATACACACACATACACACACATACATACACACACATACATACACACATACACACACATACACACACATACACATACATACACACATACATACACACACACATACATACACACATACATACACACATACACACACACACATACACACACATATACACACACATACACACACAAACACACACACATATACACATACGTGTGCATACACATACATACATACACATACGTGTGCATACACATACATACGTGTGCATTCACATACATACACATAGATGTACATGCATGCATACGGTAAGTCTTAACCCTCAGCCGTTTGTTTTGTTAAAGAGCCCGTAGTTGACGTTGAAGTGTGTTCTGTACTATATGAATTGCTGTTATGTTTCTAAATTGCTCCCACCGTATTTATTTCCGAGGTTTTGTGTTCTATTTTCTAAGGAAGTGGTTGCAGTCATTTCACACTACTGATTCATATCTCCAAATGCTAACAACAATGTCACTGTCACAATGCATTTTTTTCTAATATCACAATACACGCAAACTGTGAGATATTTTTTGTTGTTGTAATGATGTTATCTGCTGTACGTTGTAGTTTCGGCAATGTCTGCAAACCATGTCTTTATTGTTAGCCTAGACTGAATCTATTCTATTTGCGCATATCGCTTTGTAGAGCATCTATCACGCGATATCGTGCGCCTGTGAGATACTTTCAGTTTTCTCTCGAGGTCTCATCCTTTTTGAGGATCTGGCCTAGTGAATGGAATGGCCTCGGGAGCCAATGCAGATTCTTGTCTCCTTTGTAGCTCGGTGTACTCACTCATTGGCAGAGTTTAGTTGGACAGCAACGCGGAATTTGAACCGAAAAGTTGAATTTGAGTCAATTGTGAATTTGTTCAAATGTGTGATATCAATTGCTGTATTTTCTCGCATATAAGCCGTATTTGTCACTCAAAAAAATGATGTCTGAATCAAGGGTACGGCTTATATGCGCACAAATTAGACTTGACGCCCACAAAAATGCAAGGTGACAAAGACGAAACGCCATAACGCAAGACAATGCGGCCGATACGGTCATTTATTTCAAAATAGAGAAAAGATAATCAGACAAAACGCTAAATAAAATGTATTTTGACGTCTATGAATGAAATTCAAGAAAAAAACAAACCGTATCTAGCATAAAACGTGAAAAAACTCACTTGTGCCTGCTATTGCTCGCTCAAAAATACCGCGTGCAATGATTTTTCTCAAGATTTTCCCTTCAAAGTAACACATTTGTACTACTCCCAATTAAAACTATGAATATGAAGGTGAAAATCAGGAATCAGGGGGCGTCTTATACGAGGGAAATTGTAAAATGCAACAATTTTAAGGCAATTGTAAGGGTGCGGCTTATACAAGGGAAATTACGGTATATTAAAAAACGTAAATAAAGCCTCTTTCCAATGGAGATTCATTTGAAAATGAACTTGAATACCACGTCGACATGAAATGCCATTTTGCATTTGATTTTATTTGAAACCAAGAGTTCATACACGAGTGCAATATCAATATTAGCAATAAAACACTTTTCGCAAGCTTCTCTCGAAAATGTTATGTCACCAATGGATCGAATGGCTTTGGAAGAAAATGAAGAGTCTAGGGTTGCAGTATCTCAGCTTTGGAGTCAATTTTATTGTTAAGCTTTACTCCTTCCCAACGCTCTCATCAACATTGTTTGCAGTAGCTTTATTTTCAAACCACATTTTACCAGCAAGAAAAAAAAACAGTTGGCAAAGACTCAACAAGCTGTTCGACTTATTGCTCTCAAGAGTAGGTTCACTTCAAATTACACTCATTAAATGGATAAAATGGCAAAAAAAACTGTTACCTGCACTTTCTAAACAAATTTATTCTCATTTTAGGTCAATCGAAAAATACGAAATTGTCCATTACTGACGATTAGTGTTGCATAGATAGCGATATTTATCTTGTACACCACCAAAAAATTGGCATAGTGGTAGTACTAGCAATGTGTACTCTTTGAGATTTCGAGTTTATTCACAGCTGTCACAAACACCTTCAGAAAAGTAGCAATGCCGGTTGCACTTCCCTAAATGGCCACCAATTACAAACCACATAGAACACGTCTCCCAATTTTATTTTTAACTCTGAGGCACTTTTTAAAGGTTCCAATGGCCGACTCGCAACTCTTTACATTTTTATTTGTTATATAGACGATTGGAATCAGATTTTTTTTTTTTTAAGTTCGGGTTTAAAAAAGTATGTTATGTATGAACTCATTGACGGCAATAAAGTTTCAATCCGTTTCAGCAAAGATTTTATTGTTTAAGTAGAGAAGTGCAATGTAGGCTGAATCTTAGCCAAATTTAATATTTTCATCATTTGTTACGGGCCAATAAAAATTGGGTAGTGGACCGGAATTGGGCCGCACTCTATAGTTTGCTATCGTGACCGGACGTTTGGTCGCCCGGACGTTTGGTCGCCCGGACGTTTGGTCGCCAGGGTGAATATAATTTTGAGAGCTGGTTTCAACAGTAGATATTTAGATATTAAACTCTCTCACATGAATATAATTTTGAGAGCTGGTTTCAACAGTAAACTCTCTGTCATGTTGTCAAACGTCCGCCGACCAAACGTCCGGGCGACCAAACGTCCGGGCGACCAAACGTCCGGGCGACCAAACGTCCGGGCGACCAAACGTCCGGGCGACCAAACGTCCGGGCGACCAAACGTCCGGGCGACCAAACGTCCGGGCGACCAAACGTCCGGGCGACCAAACGTCCGGGCGACCAAACGTCCGGGCGACCAAACGTCCGGGCGACCAAACGTCCGGGCGACCAAACGTCCGGCGACCAAACGTCCGAGTACCGATTGCTATAGAGGACGAAATAAACAAATGCAGTCATTTCGAATTAAAATAAAATAAACTAAATACATATTATTAATGGTCGATACTATGCTTTTTCTAAATACATCAGTTTGGGTGCCAAAAGAATACCAATGTTTCCTCATTTATTTGGATCTGTGATTGGCAGGTAATGAGTGGGCGGAGCCCCAATCAAGCTGCGCGCAGGAGTAAGCGCCAACTCACCTAGCTTTCGTAATGAGGACAAGCGCTACACGAATGGATTTAGGTAAGTCATTATATTTCTAAAACAATAAAAAAATGCTCATTGAATCACACCAGCTGTGGAGTAGACTGTGCGCGTTGATAAGGATGACAATAACATTTGGGTTCCAAAAAAAACACAACAACAAAAACGCTCTCAAGCCAACAGAATCGCTGAGGTAAACAAAAAAAATTGGAGATTGCAATCCGGTTATATCAGCCACCCTGCGCTAATAAATGAAATCATCTGCTGCAACTGGCAGGTTGCCAAGTTGACATAAATAAATTAAGCAACAGATTTACTCCAACCTCCTTCATGATTGCAGCTGCGCTCTCTGAACAGAAAACAGCCTAATTCCACCGATAAAGAGCTCCAAATATATTGCATTTAGACTGAATTCATTTCAGCCATGTCCATGGATTCATTTGTTTCATGGTAAATTGAACAATGAAGGCTAATCTTCTTTAGCGTTTTGCGGTGTGGATTTGTAAATAAATGGCTGAAATTAGCCTGGATTAACAAAATGAAAGATAATTAGGATGGCAGTCACTGCTAGAGGTACGTAAAACTTACTCGTTTTTAAAAGAGGCAACTGCAGAGAGAGATTTGCTCAAATGGACGTACTGACTTTATTCATCGGAATGATAAGAGGCAAATATTAAAAAGTTTTTGCTGTAATGCAGTCCTGCAGCGTTTGATAGTTGGTCCAGCACACTTAAGTAATTATATGAAAAAAAATATAGTCCGTGCTTTTGGCAACTCTTCTAACCATTTTTACACAAATGACTCACTTATTCATACCTTAAGCTCTTGAAAATGCATTTTCCAGTCTTCACTTATACTACAAAACTAACCAAGTACACATGTATGACTTTTAATTTCTATTTTGGTGAAGTATAAATCCATAGTTTTTTGTAAGTGAGTAGTCATTGATGTCCTTGACTAAAAGTCACCAACCATATTGTGAAATCTGGAATTAAAGTACCCAAATGTAACCTTCAAAAAGTACAAATGTAGGAATTTTAATTCCAAGTACACCAATAGGACATTTCATTCATATGTATATGTATATGTATGTGTATATATATACGAAAAGAAGTATAAAATACTGATGAATGATAGATTATATACTTAAGTAAATTATCTACATAAGTAAACATGACATTTTGGGTCATGTAGGCCATACTAAATATTATTGTGAGGGACATGACCTAAATTGTGATATGTCTGGGATTATATATTTTTTTAATGACCGAAAAAAGGTCACTTGCCTGATTGAAGGTTTAAAAAAAAAAAGTCATAGATATAATGTGTAGCATCTAAGCAACATTGTCCTTGATTGAACTAAATTAAACTGTCATTCAATTAATCATATAAATACCAGGCACTCCAGTTAGCCTAAAATGAATTACCATATTAATTTCCTAACTTTAATAATTCATTATTTAGATTCTGCCACACACCTTTTTGCCTTTTATTTTTTCTGCTAATACATCTGTAGCAATACTCCTTGTATTTATATGCCCTCTTTTTTATCAAATGTCTCCGTGAACCTGGCAACCCGCAAATCGTGATACGAATATTTCACCTCAAATAATGAGAACAACTGTTTTGATTTCTCGGATCCACATTGTCGGGGTCATCGATAGAGGAAGCGTTAAGTGAAGAAAATTGATGGCGTACCGTTAGGACGTTAACGCAGCCATGCGGACACACACACGCACACACATGCACACACACACAAAGACACTTGCCAGTTATCAAAGAGGGAGTACATAACAATGTCTGGGAGAGTTAATGAGCTTGGTCTTCAAGGTAGCGGCCTATTTGAGCAGGAGAGGAAGTGGTGGCGACTCTAAGCGTGGATGGATGGTGTCGTTTGATCGCTTGTTATCCAGGTGTGTTACTCCAAGGTCGCCGTGTTATTGCATCTAGTCTAATTATGTGAAGTCAAAACCAGAGTCATTTCACATTTGAATTCATTAAGTTTGGCAGGAAGCCGTCCCCTCTGCTATACCGTTAGAGGGCGGACCATTCGAGTTCGTGTTTCCGTGGTGAGGGTGTCAAAGTTGTTTTGCGTGCGAGGGAGGGCCCGTGTTGGGGGAGGGGCTCTGGCATTTACCGTATTTTCACGACTATAAGGCACACTTAAAAGGCTTACATTTTCTCCAAAATATCCAGGGCGTCTTATAATACAGTGTGCTTTATATATGGGAAAAAAAATTCAAATGTGTCATTCATTGAGGGTGCGCCTTATAATGAGGTGCGCCTTATAATGCAGTGCGCCTTATAGTCGTGAAAATGCGGTAAGTCGTTTTGGAGGGAAAAAATCATTATCAATCCTTCACTAGACTTTCATTTTTATGAAAAGTTTGTGTGGAAAATGATCCTTCTAATTGATTTCCCAGAAACACCCTCGCTTATGGAGTGTGAATCATTCGCCCCTCGCAGACGGAAGAGTCTTTTTCTGTATCAAGCTCGGCTTAATGCTCGTTTGCCCGCTTGTCTCTGGCTCTTTTATCGCATCATTTAGCGCCGACGTAGATAAACATTTCCAAAATGGCAGGGAAAACACCCATTTGGTGGACTCCATTGAGATGGATGTTTGTATGCTGGAAACGTGGGCTTAATTACAAGCGTAAACACTTTTTTCTTTGTCCTACAATCCGCAAGTGAAGCAAACATGGCGTAATGATCCCAAGTGTATTACATTTTAATTATGTGATTACCGCATACGAATACAATTAGTTCATCTGAAGGAGTTGATCATTTCTAATGGCCTGGCAGGATTCTTGCCAGTGCAGAGGGAACAAAAAAATAACATCTTGTATCAGGTGGATGACATTTAAAACCATATGCTATTTATAGCTGTGATTGTGTGCGTGCAAATTACCTGAAAAGCCAGTGTCATTTGCATAAATCTTGCCTGGAATACATAGCAAAAAGTCACCTAACAGTGGTACCTCGAGATACGAGTTTAATTCGTTCCGGGACTGAGCTCTTATGTCGATTTTCTCGTAACTCAAACGAACGTTTCCCATTGACATGAACTAAAACTAATTAATTCCTTCCAACCCTCTGGAAAAACATCAAAAACAGGATATTAAATTGGATTTTTTTATTCTAATTTGCCATCTATTAACAAGGTAACACATAACTAGTGGTTTAATATTACTCAAATGTGTTTAATAGTACTAAAATTATACAGATTTTGCGGATGGGGGACTTTTTGCGCGGCAACGAGCTGGTAAAATAACATAAAAAAATTTAAATGAACTTTGATTACGATGCAGACACACTCAAAAATTTAAGTTTAATCAAACCTAACACTAAACTTAATTCTAATTTTGTTTGACATTTTGATACCTTTCTTCTCCCGGGTTGGCTCTATTTGCCCCGCCTCCACACTGACTTTCAGTCAAAATCGAGGGTTGTTTGAGTTTGTATTCCGTTCAAAATTTTTCTAAAATGATGCACACAAATGTCCTCACAATAGGATAACGCACGACCACTTGCCAACGCGAAGTAGTATATACTCCTCTCGTATTAGCGAACAAGCTCTGCCATTCGCACTGACTAACGGGAAAAAAAAACACTGAAAAAATGCAACGCTCCGCCCAGTGCTCGTAGAGACATTACACAAGGGACTTGCGACCAGAAAGACAGCGCCCATAATGTTCTTATGGCAGCCACGTCCACTGTATGCTCGTATATCAAAATTTGTCTCGTATCTCAAGATAAATATTTGCCCGAAATTTTACTCGTATCTCGAATTGCTCGTATGTCAAGGTACTACTGTATTCCACTTTTTGTTCAACTTTGTCACTAGAAAACATGAAATGTAATTTTACTCTCAAATTAATTCAACATTTCCCTGCCGAATTTAATAAGAACAAACCTTCCCGGTCTGTATATGCTTTTTTTTTGTTATCGCTACTTGTGATGTTTTAAAAATCATAACTTTGCTTTGATGTATGGCTTTTCGGGATACATATGCCATGACATCAATATCCTTTGACAGGTTCACGGTTATCGGGCCACCCAAAATGATATCCGATGGATGGGTCAAGTTGAAATTGGACAGGTGAAACAGTATGTCATTCTGACATGAGGACAATGTCAACGGGATGAGCATTCATAGGAAGAAAAAAATGGAATTGAGCAGGGATAATATTTAGAGGGATGGGCGAATCAGGCTTTTGTATTAAAAAAAATGGTTTCCATGTTATTAGGATATATTAGTGGGTAAAAATAATGTTCCAATGTCCTTGTTGAGTTGTGGGGGAAATGTTAGGGTAAAGCAGGGTTGTCGTAGTCATCTTTTTGAGGGCCGTATTGTAATTCTGATTTACTTTTGAGGGCCATTATGTCTGGCAGCTCATGGAAAATGAATGGTTGCCTCATCTTATTACATATAAATAACAAAATGAATAATAGCCAGAGCTCTACAACTTTTCCTTTTTGTTTTTTTTTACAAGCAGGCACTGTAGCAATCTGACCTAAAATGTTAGACTGTTGGTAGTAGCACATTTATGGAAATCGATAAAGTCAATATTCACATTTCCACTCGTGTTAATAATTCATATGGTAGTACTGAGGCTCATTTATGCATTATACCGCTAACATCTGAGCTTGAGTGCAAAACTAAATATTTTCAACTATGATAAAAGAATCAAGAATAATGATGATTTCAGACATTTAAAAATTAAAAAAATACGTCTTTTTTATTTATTTATTTTTTCTCAAAAATTTTACCATTCACAAATATTAAAATTTCAGACCAAAATCCATGCTTAACCCTTTTAGGGCAAAACCACAAAATAATTGCCAGCTACTCAAAATTTAAAAATTCTGAGCCATTAATGGAAATCTCCCTTGGCTCAAAATTCATGTATCAAATATGAAACATAAATAAACCCTTTCCATTTGTTGCTAGTAGTTGTTTGTTCTACTAAGCTTGAATTTCGATAACTGGATTCATCTATATTGGAGACATTTTGTTTCTCTACTCTGGCTAGGAAAAACAACACATTCTTATTGAAGTTTTGATCAAATGATAAAGCTTTAATGTTTTTAATTCTTCTTAAAATGTAGGCCTGCAATTCTCATCAAACAAGCTGAAAAGAACAAATCACTGCTTTTTAGCCTTGCCTTGGTGCAGACCCGGGTCGTCATGGTAACCAAACATACTTGCCATCGTACAGGTGGGTGGAGATTTACATCAGACAAAACAACCGACCCAAAAAAAAGATGTGTTCAAATCCACGAGAATGACAATTATAGATCAGGTTTCAACATTGCCAAAAAATGCAATTTAAATCATTATTTAATGGCTGAAATGGACCAAAAAAAGATGTTGCTCACTATGTTTTGGGCTTGTGTGGGAAAATTAGCTATTATCATGCCTTACTAAAACGTTGATTGTCATTAAAATCCACTTTAGATGCAACCCAAGATGCACCGTTTTACTCGATTTCAAAGTTTTTTTTAATCAATTTCTCAGAATTGAAACGGTTTAGCAAACTTGTTGATATGTCATTGGGGGCAACTGAGATTATTCTCTTTTTAATATACCAAAACCTCCATTTAAAAAAAAAAAATGGGTCACTGTGATTCATTTAGTTGTGCCAGTTCCCCTTTTTTGGGGCAAATCACAGCATTACACTGAGCAATAGATTATAAATGTGTAAAAATGACAATATACTAAAGCACGGGTTCAGAAGGTGCTTTTTTTTCAAGTGATCTGTGTGTCATTAAGCTGTTTTTTATTTATTTTTACGTTTTTTATGATTATGCCGAACATGAGTGTATTTTTAATAATCTCCCGTTCAGATTTGCTTCACGTGGGATATGCAGTGTTATGATAAATGATATTAAAAAAAAAACCTTAGCTATCAGGATAATACAAGCTGGTTCTTGACTACTGGCGAAATGATAATGGCTCTGGTGATTGCTTGATTGACTGATTAAATGAATTTCTAGCCGACAGTCCAAATCAAAACTGACTGTTATTACCTTTTTGCCAAGGGAGAAATTGTCATACGCGAGTAATAATGGTTTTCATTAGACAGTTCAGATACCACTGACGGATCGGAATAAATCACTGAATTCAACATCTTTAATAAATATTTATTTTTGGTAGGAAGAGATTGAATGTTCCCAAAACTCATGTCCATTACTTTTAACGACTACCGTATTTTCCGGACTATAAGTTGCAATTTTTCACAGTTTGTGAGACTTTTTTTTGGTCTTTTTCTGACCACCAACAGCCTATGTTGTTTTTTCAACTATACTTAAGTAATTTTTTTTTACTTATTTACAAATATTTAGCCTGCTCTTCTGCATTTTACTGAAGTGATGTTTTTTCTTGGTTTCTGATATATAAAAAAAAATGCTCTCCCAAAAATATACGATAGTGCGGCATTTTTTTTACTCTTCATTTTGCATTTTTCAGCTGTTGCAACTTATAGTCCGGAGAATACGGTAGCGTCACATTAGCGTTCACACACTTATTAGCATTTAACACAAGGACGCACAAACTCCAGAGTTATGACAATTTTCACTTGGAGGTGTTAACCACATGCCCAGATGGAGTAAATGTTACATAAAATGTCGAGTCTTTAATTTAAAATGTAGCAATGTGTAATTACCTCATGTTTAGCTTTAATGAAGGCACTGATTAAACTGGCAGTGTTGCATCGGGAGGCTTTCCAATTATCCTTTTTTTTCCCTTGACTTATATGAGAATTCTCGTCAAGCTGTTTTTTTTTAAGTGTTTGCTTAAGAATAATTATGGATTAATAAACCGATGATAAAAGTGTTTATTGATCGGTCTGGATATTCACTAAGATGGGGATGGATAAATTTAAAAAATGTTCCATCTGCATCACAGAATGTGGCCCTATGAGTAATTTGCTATATGAATTAAGTGAGTACCGTATTTTCCCGACTATAAGGCGCACATAAAAGTCTTAAATTTTCTCCAAAATAGACAGGGCGCCTTATAATCCAGTGCGCTTTATATATGGACCAATACTAAAATTGTTATAACGATAAAATAAAATGAATCAGTTGATAGGGTACACCGACTACTATTTTCCCATAGACAAAGTACTGCGCAGTGACTGCTGGGATATGTAGTAGTTCTTTTGTCAATGCACCCAATGGATTGTGGCCTGTATACATCGACATCAATACAGCTTGACGAAGCATGGAAAGCACTGTTGGAAAGGTTACGCTAGCTACCAGCTAGCTACTATTTGCGAATGGATTGTGGCCGCCTGGACGAACGTATAAAACTTAGCATTTTCGATGACTCATTTGGACAATTGTTCAATTCGGACACAGAAAATTAGGACTTTGATGGATTTGTGGGTGATGATGACGCGAGAACATTGTAAAATGGCTAAATAAAGTACAACCGAACTCGGTTTTGCTTCCGTTGCCTTTTTAAAAACGTGTTTTTAGCGTGTGTCCGTATGTTTAAGCTGGTGTATGTTTTACCATGCCTGGCTGCGTCTTTAAAAACGGTGCGTCCTTTGTGTGTGTCAAATACAGAAATAGCACTCGTTACTGACACTGCGCCTTTAAATGTGATGCGCCATATAGTCGTGAAAATACGGTAATTGTTTTTGCCCAAAATGGCTAAATAAAGTACAACTGAACTCAGTTTTGCTTCCGTTGCCTTTTTAAAAACGTGTTTTTAGCGTGTGGGTGTAGCGTGCAAGAACTATATATCCCAGCAGTCACTGCGCACCGGAAACCGGAAAGAGTCTGGGGCTGCTTCCGGTAGCCAGCGCTATTGCGGTTAGATATTCATATATAATATATATGCGTCTAAAAAAACGGTGCGTCCTTTGTGTGTTTAAAATACAGAAATAGCACTCGCTACTGACACTGCGGCTAAAAATACGATGCAGCATATAGTTGTGAAAATACGGTAAGTAAAGTGCAACTTAAAGGCAACCTCGTTGTTGCGCGTTAGACTTCTTGCATTTCAACTTTTGTCTTCAAGGACTTAGTCATGTTTTTCCAAATGAACGATGTCACGCTGCTCCCGTGAGACTCAAAAATTTGTTGTACCTGGTTTCCAATCTCATTATATTTCACGCATTGTTTCATCCCAGTCAAGGAAATTTCACCACTCTCACACCGGATAGAAATTGTGGAATAAATGTTTCAAGTGTTCAAATTCACATCTCATACCCGTCAACCTCGGCCAATTGCTTCACTTATTAATGATTGCAATTTCCCTTGTTAAGTGATAATAAACCTTACAAATGCAACACGGCACATACTTCCTCACATAGGGCGCACTTAAAAGTCGAAAATTTTCTCTAAAGTGGATGAAATGCTCAATCAGTATGCACTAAATTCAAGATACTGTAGATGTCGCTGTATACACGATAACGTTTTCGTCTGCTACCAGTGACCGAGACAATCCGGATTAGAGCCGAAATAGGGAAAACAAGATTGCTTTTTCAAAAATGTACGTAAAAAACATCCCGTACTAAAGTTGTTATACGGCGTGCACAATTTGAAGTGATTAAAAAAACATATAAAATATGGGAAAAACGTATAAGTTGACAGTTATGTTTACTTATTTCCTTTCCAGTTTGCAGTACTTTGTTTCGCCATTAGGGATCCGTTCATCAAGTGAGTCCCCAGTTTGATAAGCGAACTCTTGCCAAAGGCAATCAGGAGAAAAGCACGCGGGGCCGACGACAATAACATTTCTGTATTCAGAAAAGTATTGTGCTCTCATTCTTTATTTAAGACTTATTGACGTGTTCTTTGAAATCTGCTGCTCGCGAGCGTCCCTCTTTAGAGAAGCTTTGAAGCATCTAAACTACACTATACTGACACTTTTAGCTTAAGCATAGATCTACTCAGGAGAGGCTGTTCTTGCTCTATTTATGCTGTGAGGGATTGAATTTGTGAGGTTATCAATAATGTAACGTCACAAATTCAGCTAATTTGCAAAATTGGCAAGTAGGCTAACATGATTAACCAAACTTCAGGCCGGTACAGTAATACCTCGAATATCACGGCTTCACTACATTGCAGATTTTTACCAAAGTAAAAAATATGTATAATTTTTTTTTAAGTTCATCTGCTTGCTACTAGGACTCAGCACGGAAGTAAAAAAAATATTTTTTTAAATACCCTACCCTTTTTAATTACCCTACTTCGCGGTTTTTCGTTTTTCGTGGCCATGTCTAGTCTACATAAACCGTGATAATCAAGGGATTACTGTATAATCAAATGATAATCTTATTTCTTCCCTTAATGACTTAAGTCAGGGGTGTCCAACCTTTTTTTAATAATCAAAGGATGCAAGATGCAACTTAAATCCTTCCAATTTTATTTGCTAAATGGATGATCAGAATCATGTGAAAAACATCAATATAATGAATACAATAAATGTGTTTCAGTCAAGAAAACTACAACCAAAATAGTTCAATTCATCACATTGGATTTTTTTTTACTATAAGTTTATTTACGTAAAACAAAATACTGAAATTCTACAATATAAACTAGCTCTAGCATGGCCGCATACATTTCGGACTGGAGCAGTTTGTGAGAGTTTACAAAATGTACATTGATTAAAGGATAGTTGTGTATTATCTATCACACACAATACACAACCGACACTTGCTGTAAAATGTCATTTGCCACTTTGATTGTGCAATTTGCATCCCCCGCGAGCAAAACTCAGAAAATAATATTCGCTACGATAAAGCCATCGTGAACCACTTTTCATGAATTATTTATCCAATGTTTTTTTTTACATGCTCCAGAACAACCGTCAAGATCTACTAAATAGTTATTTTTATCCTGTCTTCCTGGAGACTCGGCACCCTAAAAACTTTGGATCCGAGAATGGCATGCGACCTTGACCAATTGCCTTAGTTAGCATGCTCTTAGCTCAACTTTCAAAAGGTGATTTCAAATTCCTCCTTTTCAGGACTTTAACAAAGCATTTCTGTTGGTTGCACTCAGGCAGTAAATTCAATTTTGCCTCTGTCGTGGCTAACGATCTTTTCTAGCCATCAATATATTAATCAATTACTCCTTTTCCGGCAAATTATCCTCAAAGGTCTAGCTAATCACAATGTGTCACTTTCTACAACAGTGTGACATTTGTTATTTGCTATCTGCTACTTAACGCCCACATTTTAAAAATGTACTTCAATTCAAGATTGCAAATCCGTACTCCGGACCAGTAGGTGGCGATAATACTACAATATATATTTGCTGATTTTTGTATCTTCTTGTAGCAACCTTCTGGATAGCATGACTACGGTCAATGCTGTACATGAGCCAACCATTGTTTACGTTAATAAAATAGTCATTTAGTGTAAAAAATATAAAAACCGGGGAGAAAGACCTGGGAGGACTGCACTATTGGAGGTTTCATGTACCGTATTTTCCACACTATAAGGCGCACTGGATTATAAAACGCACCTTCAATGAATGGCCTATCTTAAAATGTGTTTCATCTATAACAAGGGTGTCAGACACGGGTTGGTTCGCGGGCCGCATTAACGTCAACTCGATTTGATGTGGGCCGGACCATTTTAGATATAATATTTAGATTTTTTGTTTTTTGAAATGGATTAAAAGAACTGGATCAAAAGCCCTAACTATTCCATTTTTTATAGATCTAAAACAATGTTTATTTGAGCTTTTTTTCTTAGTAAAGGAAAATCTCTTAATCATTATGTTCCATATTATAGTGGAAAACAGAAAATATTTTTATATATTTTTAGATTTTACGAAATGACTTTTGAACTCAAAACCGAAAAAAACGATTAAAAAATTACAATTATTGATTTTAAAGGGGGAAAATCAGGAAATTTAACATACATCTATACTCCATTTTAATTTGATCCTAAAACAGAAAGTCGGCACTCATGATTTACTTTCTCGGGCCACACAAAATGATGTGGCGGACCAGATTTGGCCCCCGGGCCGCCACTTTGACACCTGTGATCTATAAGGTGGACCGGATTATACGACTCTGTAGTAGTAGTAGTAGTAATGGTGGTAGTGGTGGTGGTACTAGTAGTAGTAGTAGGGGATTGTGTTATATGGGTTAACCGTCCTGGAGAGCCGCAGTGGGTGCAAGTTTTTGTTCTAACCGATCCAACGCAGATTGTTTAACCAATGAGGTTTCTGCGGAAACAAAGAGTTGACTGCAATCCATTGATTGCACTTCTAAGGTACAAGATTGGTGGATAGGTTTCCTCTTACAGGTTGGAATGAAAACCTGCACCCACCCTGATTAGGAGTTGTCATTAGGTAAACTAGATGGAGCTGTGCTAAAGGGAATTTCTTAAGAGGATTAACCAATATTGAGCCATATTTAGGGTGTGAAGCTGGCTTTTGAGGAAATTCAAAGTCTTTCAGTTGCGCCTTATAATGCGGAAAATGTGGAACTTCTGGATTTCTGTGTGTACGCCGATTTTCCCACGCAAAACAAACATGAAGGTGGAATTAAAATAACAGTTTTGCATTTTTGCTCAAAATCAATGACTCGGAAAGTTTTAAGTTTGCTTAAAATTTTGATTACAATTTTCAGCTTACCTCCTGACTCCCATAATAATTAGTTTAAATCATTTTTTTCCTGGTTTAGTTTTTCCTTTTTGGAATATTTTCTCTGTCACAAACAACAGTAACAATTCCAAAGGATCTTCGCGGTATAAAAACGCCCACTCGTCATCATTCGCGGTGAGCGCAAACACACGTAGGCACAAATAAACAAACTCTCCAAACCAAACACCGAGACCAGAGGAAAACATTTACCAACACAAAAAAACGGGCGTGTTTTTCATCTTTTTAAGGGTCACGCTTATTCAGACTCTTCCAGTCTAACGTGACCTTAAAATAAAATGTAAAAATCACGGAGCACTGCCAACATTGTGAGAGATGTGAGCCAGATCAAGGTCAACTTAAAGAAGATTTCAATCTTTGCTTTGGCAAAACTGAAAAACATTGTGAGATCATACCATGTCAATCACTTCACTTTAAGTCAAAAAAAAGAAGCTCCTGCTCTTTTTTCCCCCTTTTTCTCCAATCCAATAAATCCTCTAGATTTACCATTGTTTGTTTTTCATACTTCCTTTTTATGAGTCGAGTCAAGTTGAATTTCAAAAACGGGGGTCTCGTAGATAATGATGGAAACCCGCCAAAAACATAAAAACTGGACTCGCCGTGGTTTTAACTGCCCGACCTCCCATCTGCTCTGAATTGCCACTATAAAACGTCATTTTCACTTTGGAGTCCATGAAATCTATTTTCGGAGCGCAAGCGCAACGAGGAATCAACGAGGGCATGCCGTCCGTGTCTTTGATGAGAAAACGGCGAAAGAAAGATGCAATAAAAGTCAAGTAAATCCCCCCCTTGATATCGCTAGGCAGACGGTTGTTTGATACACCTCGGGCTAGATATTAAAAATCTCAGATGGGCTGTCCAACTGACAACTTAATCCATTTAGAGTCTCAAAGTAAGCAGCGGGAAACTGACCCAGGGTCAGCCGACGCGGAGGTCTGTCATTTCTCTCGCCAGGCGCAATAATTTTACAGTGTCTCTGTTCATCTTTAAAAGACACTTGAGACCGACGCAAAAAGCAGAGAAGAACCATGATAATTAAAAGCTGCTCCCACATTAAAAAAAATAATAATAATGGAGGTGATTTAATGGTTTACCATATTTTCACGACTATAAGGCGCACTTAAAAGTCTTAAATTTTCCTCAAAATAGACAGGGCGCCTTATAATCCAATGCGCTTTATATATGGACCAATACTAAAATTGTTATCACAATAAGATAAAATAAATCAGTCGATAGGGTACACCATCCTCTACAGCTCTCACAACTACGGCAAGCAGCCCCCGACTCTACTATTTTCCCCGTAGAAAAAGTACTGCGCAGTGACTGCTGGGATATATAGTTCTTTTGTCAATACACCCAGTATGACGGCGAGCAAACTAATTTGGTGCTCGCCGTCATTCCGGCTGGATTTACAAAAGAACTCCTGCCGCTAGCTACTAGCTAGCTACTATTTGCGAATGGATTGTGGCCTGGACATCGACATCAACACAACTTTACGAAGGGTGGCAGGCAGCGCCGGGCTAGTTATGCTAGCTACTAGTTGTGTTGATGTCGATGTCCAGGCGACTGGATTGTGGCCGCCTGGACGAACGTATAAAACTCAGCGTTTTCAATGACTCATTTGGACAATTGTTCAATTCGGACACAGAAAATGAGGACTTTGATGGATTTGTGGGTGATGATGACGTGAGTAAGTTGTAAAATGGCTAAATAAAGTACAACCGAACTCTGTTTTACTTCCGTTGCCTTTTTAAAAACATGGTTTTAGCGTGTGTCCGTATGTTTAAGCTGGTATATGTTTTACCATGCCTGGCTGCGTCTTTAAAAACGGTGTGTGTGTCAAATACAGAAATAGCACTCGTTACTGACACTGCGCCTTTAAATGTGATGCGCCATATAGTCGTGAAAATACGGTAATTGTTTTTGCCCATTTTCAAACTGCAGAAAATGACGCATCGGTAATAATGGACTGTATGTGAGACTATTATGTAAAAGCCTTCAAGTAGGTAAGATGGATAAAAGGATGACCTTTTCAAAAAGGAGCAGTTCAATATGTTAATTAAAAAAGGCCATGTTGCAACCAGGCAAAAGATCAGGACGGGCCACTTTAGTCCTTCTAACTTTGATATTAAGGATCGCTGGGAAAATAGGAGATGACATTTGGAATACATTTTAGAATTGAGATTTAGTGTGTTCGCAGACGGCATTAAAAAAAAAAGAAGGCGACTTTTAAACAATGACTCGACATCCGAGTGGGACGACGCCAGACATTGGAAAAGCACTTGAATCTCTTCATTCTATTCAATCTTGCTTTTTAGTGAATGATTTTGCAAATTGTGTTTTGCTCGACAGCCAAAATGGAAGCACACATTTATTAATGATGTTATATGGTTATTGACCATGCTGTCAAAACGATTTAACGATACACATCGGCAGAATCTCCTCATTGTTTTAGTAGTAGTTGAATTATAAATAAATACATTGAGTTGCCACTATCACCTCAGGGCGTACTTTACTCAATCTGATAACTTGAACTTCACCGAGCCACGGCTTGTCGTTCTTTTAAAAAAAAAAAAAATCCAAAAAAGCACAATAATAATCACATTTCGCTGTCGGCCAGAAAGCCAGGGTCGTTACAGGAAGTCATCTAACGCAAGGTTGACTTCTTTGCACTACTCTTTTAGTTGTTGTTGTTTTTTTCTCCAAGAAATTCAATCATTTTAATACGTGTACTGTTGGAAATTGGTGCCATACCACACAAAAACTGCTGATTAAAGCCCTTCCTTGTCTTTTACAGAACTAAGTGAATTGAGCACAAAGAAAGAAATGGAGATGTTGGTAAGTAGCCTATTTTGTTGTTTTGATACAAACGTGTTTGTAAACAGACCTTTGACGAAGTAACACATGACTTGTGGCCAACAAATTGGTTTTTTGGGGGCTAAACTGCAGAAAAATATACCAGTTTTAGATGGTTAGCATGCTGGCTAGCTGCAGTGATTAACAATAACAATGAAACCAAAATAACAAAAGCTTTAGCCGGCATTTTTGGCCCCGGACAACGTATCTCAAAGTGCTTTTATGGTAAAATCTAATTTTAGAGTAGTAATTGTCTAGATCAAGGGTGTCAGACTCAGGTTGGTTTGCGGGCCGCTTTAACGTCAACTTGATTTCACGTGGGCCGGACCATTTTAGATATAATATTTAGATTTTTATTTTTATAAATGGATCAAAAGAACTGGATTAAAATCCCTGAATATTCAGTTTTTTATAGCTCTAAAACAATGTTTATTTTAGTTTTTTAATATATTTTTAGATTTTACAAAATGATTTTTTTAACTAAAAACACAGAAAAAATGGATTAAAAAAAATACAATTATTGATTTAAAAGAGAGAAAATCAGGAAATTTAATATACATCTATATTCTTCATTTTAATTTGATACTAAAACAGAAAGTCAGCACTCATGATTTGATGTGGCGGGCCAGATTTGGCCCCCGGGCCGCCACTTTGACACATGTGGTCTAGATACTACTTTTTTAATTTATTCTTTATTTTTATTAATTGATTGATTGATTTATTTTTGAATAGGAATTTTTCAGGTCGGCCCGACGGCTGAGTGGTTAGCGCGTTGACCTCACAGCTCTGGAGTCCTGGGTTCAAATCCAGGTCGGTCCATCTGTGTTTGGAGTTTGCATGTTCTCCCCTGGCCTTCGTAGGTTTTCTCCGGGTACTCCGGTTTCCTCCCACATTCCAAAAACATGCATGATAGGCCGATTGGACACTCTAAATTGCACCTAGCTATGAGTGTGCGTATGAATGGTTGCCCATCTCCTCGTGCCCTGCGATTGGCTGGCCACCAAATCAGGGTGTCCCCCGCCTCTGGCCCGAAGTCAGCTGGGATAGGCTCCAGCACCCCCTGCGACCCTAGTGAGGATAAAGCGGTTGAAAATGAATGAATGAATTCTTCAGACATTCCTAAAGTTCTGGAGAGTTAATTGCTGTGTATTTTGCTGAATTTAGAGTGGGAAAGTGTCCTTTTTTTGCACAATTTGTGAATACGTACAAAACCCTCGCCACTGCAGCTGGTACTGTTAGCTCACTGTGACTCATATATTGACAGAAGAATTTACAGACAGTTTAGGCTTTGCAAAGAATGTCAACTCTGACAGGTGTCAGCCTAGTCAACTGTGTGCTCCACTGAGAAATGGGATGGTGTGTGTGCATGCGTGAAAAAAAAAAACCCTCATTAAAGTAGATTAAAAATCCAGAAATTGATTTGACGGTGCCATACTGCCATCTCCTGGATAATTAGCACCCTGTGGTGGTGCCAAAAAGTAGGCAGCAAATGGACAGATTCTGGGTTTGGAGAATTGTGGCAAAGAGAGAGCTTATTTGGGACTGGTTACTGTTTATTATTTGACAGAATGTAATATTGATCATGATTTAGTATCGATATTTTGAGGTAATGGTTAATATGAGGGAAGGTGGAGAGATTCTGGGTTGCCAGGTTTAAGGCTGCTAAGATTTATTGGTGGTTTGGGTTTTGGTGTTGTGCTTTTTTAGGTGAATTTAGATTTAGATTTTATGTCTATTTTTTAGGGGAGTAAATGAGTAAAGATAATTTGCATTGCATCGATCAGTAGCCAATAATTAGCTCAAATTGAGTGGTGTTATTTATTACTTTCCTGATCCATAATAGTCACCTAAATGTCAGGTTTTGTAGTTATTCAAGTAATATTAATGTTTATTTAATTTACTAAATTATTATTCATAGTCCTGGGCTAAATCATGATCGGCTATATCAATTTTCTTGCAAGGAATATGTCTTACTAACTATTATGACACAAGGTAAAGAGGATAATACTACAGCATCTCCATAAAACAAGGACAAGGGATGCAAAAAATGAATTAAAATGTGTTTTCATATGGAAAATAGTGTTAAATATAGTCATTTATAATGGAAATTCGCCAATAGATGGTTATGGTTTGATATTTTACTTTGTTAATGTAAAAAAATTGTCCATAAAATAAAGATTAGGTGCAGGAAGAAAAAAAACTACTGCGTCACAGTGACGTTTGTTTTAGTGGCCAAAAAGGAGGGTCGTTTGAAAGCTAAAAACTTTTCTTCCGGCGTTCACTATGAAAACAAATGTGCGTTTTTCAACGATGTATACGCGTATTTTGATATTTAACCATGAGTTGTGAACGTATAGTGCATTTCACGCTAGCTAACGTTAAAGATATCATCGCATGATAGCTTGCTAGCAAGCTGCTATCTGCTCATAGACTGTTCGTTACGATTTCTTCTCTTCGTAACAACGATCTCAAACGTTCGGAAGGATGGCAAGTGTGCACGAAAGTTTGTATTTCAACCCGATGATGACGAACGGAGTGGTGCACGCTAATGTTTTTGGCACAAAAGACTGGGTCAGCCCTTATAAAATCTCCGTGCTGGCGTTGCTGTACGAGATGACATCGTCGTCCAAGATAACTCTGCCGGAAAGAAGACGCCTCAACAAACTTATTTTACCTCTGCAGCAGGTAGTGTGCATTAATGTGGGTATATACTATAAATATGTACATTTATCTATATTATATTGTTTTCATGCTGTTTCAGAGCTCGGACTTGTCTCTCGGTCATTTTCTCAAGACTGTGGGAGAGTGTTGTTCCGAGACTGCATTTTCCGTCAAAATGAGGTTCACTTGCTTTATTTTTTTTATTAATTCATTCATTTTCCGTACCATTTATCGTTGCACAGGTCGCGGGGGGTGCTGGAGCGTATCCCAGCCAATCGCAGGGAGTTATCTTGCCTTAAAATAAAATTAAAACACGTCTCAACATTTAGTAATTATTAATGTACAACTTATGTTTGTAATTTTATGAAAGCTCAAGTCTTAACTCTGTTTTCTATTAGTTTTTATAATATTTCTATTATATAGTTGTGATGATTGTATGTTTAATATCATTTAATCTATTCTGTGAATAATTTTAATTGATCATAATTTATTTAGTTTATTTAACAATATATTATTAAAATGATTAAAAGGAAGAAATTCAAGAAATGTCTAATTATTACATTGTAAAAAATAAAATAAAAAGCAAAGATCTCACAAAAAAAGAGAAGATTTTGCTCTGACTAACAATGGACACGTAACAAGACTGGATCAAGTTTTCACATGTAAATGACTCTAATCTTTATTCTTGTTGGCTTGTTTTTGCATCCAAAGGCTTCATGAAATGGTCCACGGAGAACTGAGAGACATGGACTGCTTCTTTTCCACCCTGCCTAATTCCTTCACAGCTTATGATTCGGATGCGTATAAAACAAGTGTTGTGGGTAGGTAGCTTTTTTTTGTTTGTTTTTTTGTTTTACAATTTACCAATCGAACTAATAAAGGATAAATCTTTTCTTCTCGGTTGCAGGTCTTTTTATGAGACACATGCTGCTGGCCTACAATAAGCTGTCTTTCAGTCAGGTGTATAAGTTGTACAAGTCCCTGCAGCACTACTATCACAGTAACTACCCCAAACCCACCGACGGCCAAACGGCTTCGATGGCATTAGCTGCTGATGATTGTGATATGGACCTGACCAGCACTGAGGATACCGTTGGGGACCGGCTGGACAGAGAGGAAAAAGACAACTTAATAGACGAATCAGAAATCGAGTTGGTGCTTTTATTTATTTTATTCTAAACTCCAAATCCAACATACTCCAACTCTGGCCAGCGTTGCTCTGATTGGTACCTCCTACGCGCAGGTCACGATTATCAATGCCTACTGCGTTCTTCTCTCCTCCGTTCCGCCAACTTTATTACAAAAATATGGGGGATAAATGTGTTTTTTTTCTTTCTCAATCGAAGGCCTGCGCTAAAATGACAGGGTTTTTTTTTCAATAGGATATTATGTTATCAAAACCATTCAAAATGAAGTTGTTTTTTCAGCAAAAATGGACAAAAGCCTATGTTAGAGTTTATTGAATTTGGTTCTACAACCACAAAGCTCACACTTACAAAAACTAAAGTTTAACAGAGAATGACTATTACTTTGCTAAACTAAAAATATTTTTTATTGTTTGGAGATACGCAAATCTTGTGCATTCCATGCAAATGAAATAGTCTTCCCTCGATTATCGCGATTTCACTTCTTGGCGATTATTTTCTGCTATTAAATATTTAAAAAAAAAAAAAAAAAAATTCATAAAAATGTAAAACACATAAGCGGAAGCCATTCTTGCTACTGGGCTCAGCACTGTAGAAAAAATAAATAATACAAATTTATA
Organism: Stigmatopora argus; assembly: GCF_051989625.1. Lineage (NCBI taxonomy): Eukaryota > Metazoa > Chordata > Actinopteri > Syngnathiformes > Syngnathidae > Stigmatopora > Stigmatopora argus. The sequence goes on from NC_135391.1 coordinate 4,406,280, forward strand.
GGGGTGACTACTTTTTTTTTACAATTATTACCGCCATGTCTGGTCTATATTAACCACGATATTCGAGGGATTACTGTACATTTGGATTCGTGTAAATTTCAATAAAGTAATGGTAAGATGCATAATTTTATTCACACTATTTACTTTGAAAAAACTAATATTGATGCCATTCTATTGCCGTTTACTTGATATTGGTTAAAATGGCAAGGTATCTTCCCCATCGGTCGAATCAAAGACATGCTGGCCAGAGTCAAAGTACGTGGGATTTGTTGGTCATTATATTCTTCAGATTTAGAATGATTGCTGATTTCCATTACTCTTGATTATTTTAGGCATGAGTTTACTCCAAGCAAAGGTCCCCTGTCCCAAAAACAGGCCGAGTACTTTCTTGCGAGACAGGCAAGTTCGCCATTTGTTCCACTCCATCTAGCATTTTTGTGATGCGCGTTGGGCATGTCCTTAGGCGTACCTTCTGAAAAATGACGAGTATAAAGCCCTGAAGCCTGCACTGCTGCAGGAGGAGCTCAACAACATGCTGAAGTTTAACCCAGACTTTGCTGAGGCGGTGAGACTTCTTCTTCTTCAACCTTACCGTTTTGACACTTGGATATTTTTATGCATGTTGTCTTTTTCTTTTCTTTTCTTTCTCAGCACTACTTGAACTATCTTAACAGCATCAGAGTGCAGGACATCTTCCTCTCCACCCACAGTCTCTTGCATTATTTTGACCGCCTCATTTTGTGTGGGAGTGAAGGAAAGAGCAACGGAGAAGAAGGCTACGGCAGGAATCTCCGTTACGCCACTCTCAATTTGGCCAGCCTTCACTGCCGTTTCGGACACTAGTTAGTACAAAAGCAGTTCATCTCAGCAGACGGGACAGGTTTGATTGTTTTCTTTTTTTTCTCATCTCCAGCCAGCAGGCTGCTCTGGTTCTGCAGGAAGCCATCCGCATCGCCCAAGAATCGAATGATCATGTCTGCTTGCAGCATTGTTTGGTAAAAAAGAAAAGGAAAAAAAAACTTTCATTGAATTGTCTTTTTGTGGGATGATTGATGGATAGCATTGTAGCCTTACTTTTCTTTTTCTTCCCCTGTCCTGCGTCAGAGTTGGCTCTACACACTGGAACAGATGAAGGGATGCGACAGCGCCGTTTTAACGGAGGATTCTGTCAAAATGGCGGTTCATTTCTGCTTGCCGGTGAGTGCCACGTCAGCAGATGAGATTTAAACGGAAAGACAACCAGCGAAAATAATCATGTGTCAAAAATTTGGGGAAAACGACACAATTTTATGTTTCTGATGTTTTAACATGGTCTTAAATGGGATCCTTACAAGCTGTATTATGTCCTTTTGTATAAATATCCCCTTGAATAAACATATCTGGGGTTTTTTGTCAACTTTGGTCAATGTGGCTTATAGTAGGGGGGCCTTATAATCTGGAAAAAAATAGGTTAATATTACAAGTTTAAATACTACATGTCACATATTTTATTATTGTGCTGTTCTAGAACACAGTCGTCACAGCCATGGTTGCACTTATAAGCAATGTTCCCCGTAAGCTGCGCGCGTGCGCAATTGCGCACTACTCTCGTCTTCTCTGCGCACAGCAAATCATATGGAGCGCACAAAATAAAATCCCAATTTATTTTTTTATTTTTTAGCTGTGAGGCCGACGCGCGAACCACTCATCCACCGGGCTGCCCATTCATAGATATTAATCAGTACATTTTATTATTACTAAATCATTTATGTGTAGTAGACATGCACCTGCTTATGGCAGGTGTGATACTGTGTGTGCCCAAAGTGAGCAATGATTATGTTGCTCACACCAGTACTCGGTGTGCTCAGGGAGGTTGTCTTTCTGCCCAGACATACAAAAAATTAGAGGGAACATTGCTTATAAGCTGTGTCATTTTTTGTTTTAAGCTATTCTTTTCTCCATTGCCAGAGGTCTAACAACCATTTGCACACTCACTTAAATACGGTCATTTATGCTAGGTTTTTCCTTTCCCTTTAGTATGTAGCGGCGCGCCAATTGCCTTTGCGGGCCAACACATGAACATCCAATGTTGAATCCTGAGATATTTACACGTTTTTCTCTTTGCTACAGTACCTGGCCTCCCTAGGCATCCAGTCTTTGGTCCAGCAGGGGACGAGGCAGGGGAAAACGGCACATAAACTGATGGATGCGCTGAAGGACACGGACATCCTTCACTGGAAGCACAGCCTGTCTGAGCTGATCGAGATCAGCTTGGCTCAGACGACGTCCATATGGAGGATGTACGGCAAAAGGTCTGCTTTGTTGACACGCTCAGGCCAGCATTAGTTTTCTAGTGCTGCACATTGGGAAAGTTATTTATTTATTTGAAATATTCTTGAGAATTACAGACCCAGCTCGAGTCATGATGATTGAACCAGTTGTTTTATTCCCTTTGTGCGGTAATATGTGCAGCACCATGGCACTCCAGCAGGCCCAGCTGCTTCTCCACATGAGCAGCTTGGAACCAGTCAATTACGGGGTCCAGCAGAACAACACGGAGCCTTTCAACGTGGCTCTCTGCCATCTGGCTGAATTGCATGCCGGGCAGGTAAGTCTTATATACAAGTGATTTATGTGCTGATATGCATGGAGACAAAGTAAAAAATCTCTATTTGTTCAACAGGGCCTCTACGGTGCCGTTTCAGACATCCTCCGGCATCTGAAAGATCAGTTCCCTGCTCACACACAGCACGCCAAGGTGTGTCCTCTCATCTGTAGCCTTTCTTTAAAAAAATAAGAGGTCTTGCATTCAGCTTGTTCTGTTTCTCCAATACAGCTCTGGATGTTATGTGAGCTAAAAATCCAGTTCGAAAGGCACATGATTGAGGGAAAATACAACTCGGCGGAGCAGCTGGTCACGTCTATTTCAGCTTTAAATGAAACCGAGGGTCTCTTCAGGTAGTGGGAAGGCACGGTGTGACGTGATTTATCCCAGTTGGAGGTTTAAAATAAATTAATAAAACCGTGTGTGCTGTTTCCAGGAAAGTTCAAGTGTTAAAAGTTCTCAATCGAACCACTGAGGCTTTTGACATCTTGCAGCGATTGCACCTGCACTGCGAAAAGAGCAAATGCACTGAGACGGTCATCAGGTAGACAGACACTGCTGTATGAATTCATCTTTTTTTTTTTCCTGGGAGGACTCACCCTGTGTTTTGTCTCCCGCAGAGTTATGCTTTCTACAGCTGAGCTCCATTGGGAGTCTCATGGTTTCTCCACAGCCCTTCCTCTCCTATTTCAAGCCTTGGCCCTGGCCCGACAGCACCACCTACAGGCACTTGCCTCAGAGACGCTCCTGCACCTGACCTTCACGCAGGTCAGTCCAAAGCCATTTGCCTCCAGTTGTCGGCATCCCAGCTCACGTCACGCCCATTTCGTTCGCCTTCACCGCAGTTGATGCTGGGGGTGCCGGAGAAGGCTCTCGTCGTCTTGCACGAAGCCATCGAGCCTGTCCTGGCTCACGGAGCGCTGCTGGATAAAGGCCGAGCACTGCTGCTGGCAGCCCGCTGTCAGATGGCTGTCGCTGGATTTAGGCCAGATAGTCAAGGGCAAGCAGGTAACACGTTTCCTCATAAACATTCCTAGGTCAGAGTAGCTGTACTGCCACATGCGGAGTGGCATGTAAGCAACCTATTTTCTTCCCCCCACCCCCGAATATCTTTCATCCGTTGTAAGGTTCATGGACTAATGCACTCTGTCAACATGAATAAGACAAATTAGCATAATCGTAAGGTAACAAGTAGAGCAGCTGTTCCGTAACGTTCATTCCAGGGGTAGCATAGATCGTACAATCGCAAATTTGTACACACTAATTAAACGATGGAATCTTGTCAAGGAGTATTCAAAAATAAATGCTTGAGACTCCGAATAAAAATAATGGATGTAACAATTTTCTTCTGCATATTTGAAAGTGATGGGTAACAATTCCACGTTAACATGTGATGAGTCGGAAGAACGTGATTCCAGGGAGATTTTTTTTACGATTAAACCGTAAGCGAAATCACCATAGCAGCCCAAGAGACTTAGAGAGAAATCGATCTATCCAATCTCGTAAAGTACCTCCTGAGGTGATTAAGAGACTTAAAACCTTAGTCTTGAAGTACTCTGCTGAATTTGTAACATAACGTGTCATACACCGTTGGCCACTTTATCAGTAAAAAGAAATGATTGCTGGATTGCCTTCAATATCCTTCATGTCCCAGCAGATGTAAAAGTTGCTGTTTCTGCGGTGGACATGTTAAATGAGGCTGCCGCTTATTTCACCAAGTTGAACTGCAAAGCGCAACTGCGAGAGGTCCACTACCTGCAGGCTCAGCTCCACCATTCTCTTGGACAAGCGTCACAACGCAACAAGAGCGCCATGGTCTTTCGCCTTTTGGACCAGGAGCTGCGGGCACCCGCACTGCCGCTCTCGATGCGCCTCTAAAGCTCCTTCATTTTCAAATGAAGCCTGACTTGACCGCTAGATGGCAGTAAGTCCCCGTTCTTCTTTGCGACAATTCATTACAGTAATCCCTCGATTATTGCGAATTCACTACCTCGCGATTTGTTTATGCTATTCATTTTCTTATTTTTTTAACGTTCATAAAAATGTGAAAATCCATGCTGAAACTCGGAAGCGGAAGCCACTCTTGCTAATAGGACTCAGCACTGAAAAAAAAAGATTTATTTATTTTTATAGGGGTGACCCTACTTTGCAATTTTTCGATTATCGCAGCCATGTCTGTTCTACATTAACCGCAATATTTGAGGGATTTCTGTATTCGTTTATCCGCCCCTCCCAGTCAAAATTGATGTTGATGATTCGACGTCTAGATTAGCCGAATCAGACTACCTAGCGCAAGGGTGTCAGACTCAGGTTGGCTACGGCAGAATATTTTTTATAAATGGATTAAAAGAACTGGATTAAAAGCCCTGAATATTCAGTTTTTTTATAGATCTAAAACAATGTTTATTTTAGCTTTTTTTAATATATTTTTTAGATTTTACAAAAGGATTTTTAAACTAAAAACACAGAAAAAATGGATTAAAAAATTAAAATTATTGATTTAAAAGAGGGAAAATCATGAAATTTAATATACATCTATACTCCATTTTATTTTGATCCTAAAACAGAAAGTCGGCACTCATGATTCACTTTCCCGGGCCACACAAAAGGATGCGGCGGGCCAGATTTGGCCCCCGGGCCGCACGTTTGACACTACTGGTCTACATTATAATTGGCCATGAATGTCGGTCGCTTTCTGTAGTCAAGGAGAAATAACCCGAAAAATGTAAAGAATCAAGTTAATTCATCTAATTTGTAAATGGGCCTGTACTATAGGGTGTTAAAAATAACGAGTGAAACAAATGATATCCCAGCTTGTAAAACGAGTAGGCCAAATTTGTCTGACACCGCTAGGTAGATAAGGTGAAAGTTTATCAGGAGCTGTCAGTCCGCTGCAGTTTGAACCGTGGCTTTTTTTGATGAATGGAGGTAATCTTGCAGCTTCCCTGGCCTGGTTTATTCAGAGTCCGCCAGGAGAATACTGATGATGAATCCACAGGAGGAAATTGTCATTCCATTTATAATGTAGGAGACCTGCCATGACATAACTAGACACTGTCTGCTTCCCACTTAGCTTTGACTCTGCGGGAAGACTGATAACATCTCTGTCCCTCCCATAAAGTCTAAATTTAAAGTTTTGTCAGGTGAGAATACTCAATATTCGCTCGTATAAGACTTTAGACAGCAGATAGCTTTTCTTTTGGGTAGACTTTATTTGCAAGTGTTTTGTTCCTATGGTGCAGCTGAGGACTTGCGCGAATGAAAATAAAAATCAAATCACCGGTAAATCTCCGCCAAATATATTGCCATAAATTGCCTCTGCTCCCAAAATTAATGAGACGCCGGTTGACATTTTCTTGGCACGGACGGGCAAGTATTAAATTTTCTAAGAGAGCACGATGAGAAATTCCTGCTGTGTTCCACCTTTCTTTGTGTTGACTGATCTTTCAATCATTTTTCTAAGCAATCAAGCACAAAAAAATATATTTGAAAAGTTTAATTTCAAACCTGGTCACAAACATCATAAAAACAATGCAAGTTTAAAAAAATATATTTTCAAATGTGTCCAAATTCCGTTACATAAGTTGAACAGGTAATCCGTATAAAACATGTACAATTCCTGCTACATTTTTTTCTATAGATAATACTGTCATTTTCAACGACACTTTACTCATCTCACATTTCGAACATATATAAAATTCTCCCCAACGTGTTAAAAATTAATTATTGCGTGGCTGTGCAACTGCATTCAGTATCCAGCTGGGTACCCTCCTTTCCTGGGGTCCGATTCCGCGCAAAGATAGTCTCCCTCTCGCAACACCACCTGAACCACAGAATCTGGACTCTGCTGTAGTGTTACGTGATTCTTCCAGCTGAGACCTTCCAGGATTTCCTAGAATATTAACACACAGGAAAATAATTGTTAGATGCCACATTCAACAACATTTAAAGCAAAGAGTGTCAAACATCTTTTGCTTCATTTTTTTATTCAGAGTCACTTTTGTTTTTTTTGTCCTAAAATTGAGTCGACAAATTGCAGCCAATGAGTTAAAAAGGAACATTTAAAATGCTTTCTTTTTCTAAGCCGAGGAGATGGAGGAAATTAATGGCACATGTAAAGGACATTTTATATCGTCTTTACCCTGATGTGTGTTTTTTTGTTTTGTTCCGGTATTATTAAAGAGAAAATTATTGAACAGATATTAACCTTTTTTTTGGGTCAAGTTTACAAAAGGTTTGGAGTTGGAAATTATTTCTCATATGTGGCCAAATGAAGGTAATTTTCTTTCATTAGTGGCAAATGATTATCAAAATATGATACAGTTCGGTTGTAAAAATTATAATGCCATTGAACACTGACAAATGTCTTTTTAAAATTGTTTTAAAAATGTTAAATTCTTTCCCATATTATTTGCCTTATTTAATTACTAACTGATGCCTATCATTAGAATTGACTTATTCATCTAAATGTGTGTAATTAATGTTTTTTGCACTGCCAGGAGAGATTCTGTTGTATTATTTCCATTGCCTTTCAGATGCATTCTCATTAAGATTTCTTTTTTTAATTTTCAAGTAGGGGCCATTTTAATACTGGATATCTTGACTTACCTTTTCGAAACCGTGCTCCACCACCGTCATATTTGGATTGAGCTGATTGTGCACTCGCGGCTCAGTCACCGCTTTTCTCAGGTTGTACTTAAAGAACAAAGAGTTCAAAATGACCTGTTTACACAACCAACAAGGAGCACCAAAATTCAAAGCAGGTCAAAGACTAGGATTTGCATCTCCGAGCTGCACGCTAGCGCTCTCACCAAGGCCGTCGCAGTGGTAATTTTTGTGCCCCCAGATGCTCCGACCACCATCTTCACCTTTTTTTCTTTATCAAAGATTATGGCGGGAGACATGGAAGACAAAGGCCTCTTTCCTGCAACTCACGGTAAATTCCAGAAAAGAGCAAACACACACAAATAAAGCATTCAAGGATAATTGTTGTGAACATTGACCTTTATTTTAAAATAGAAACAGCCCAAAGTGGAGGGGGTCTCACCTGGTTGGATGAAGTTGTTCGGTGAAGGAGGGATTCCAAAGCCGTTGGTGATGTATGGAGAGCTGAAATCATCCATTTGATCATTCAAGATGATTCCAGTGGATCGAGACATGACTTTGGACCCGAAGCTGAATGCAGCAAAAAAATGGGGTAAACTTTAACATCTAGTAAGGCCAAAATAATTCATACGTGAGCCAAATTGCGTTTGTTTTTTGCCAAAAAGGACCTAAGCTGTATATCTTTTAAAAGTGCTATTTTCAAACGCAAGTGGGTTATGACTTGAAATATCGTTTAACAATAAAATTCAGGTCGATGAATCATTTGGCTTGGTTATGAATCATGTTGCTCTTAAGTGTATTTACTGCAGATGTAGATTTGTTTGTTGACGTCAAATGGAAGGGAGTTTGGATTTATGGTGACAAGATAGATGGGAATCTTACTATAGATTAATGGTGCTGGTGGCTGCCACGGCACTTCCGTCTTCTGCTATGACTGACAGGTGAGCCGTTCCGTGGTTGTCGGGGACGAAATAATCCGGCTCGTAGTAAATGTCTGGATGCGTGGTGTCGTCCGTAATTTTCATCCGTATGCCTTCAGCAAAGTAGGTGGATGTCATGTTTTGGATCAGCTGAGAACAGCCAAATCATTTGCAATTAAAGTACTTGAGCACACAAATTCTATTTTTTTAATTTAATTTTGTAAAACATTTCTGTTTTTTCGGACTAGAAATCTCGCCAGAGTATAAATAACACAATTTTGTTTTGTAAGAGTCTAAGAGGAAATGTAGATTAATCATAATATGGAGAACGACATGCTAAATAGTTGTCTATGTTAAATTATTCTGAAAAATACCTTATAAAAAATAACTATCAATCTCATTACTAGGCCCTTTTAAAGTTTTCTTCTTCTCAGAAACTCTTCTGAACAACTACACTAACTCTGGATAGTCCTAAAAATATGGTAATATTCCTATCAGTTGGTGAACAACTTCTAACTGAACTGGTGCTGGGAGAAAATGATTACTCTAGTCCACATGTGTCAAAGTAGCGGCCCGGGGGCCAAATCTGGCCCGCCACATCATTTTGTGTGGCCTGTGAAAGTAAATCATGAGTGCCGACTTTCTGTTTTAGGATCAAATTAAAATGAAGAGTATAGATATGTATTAAATTTCCTGATTTTCCCCCTTTTAAATCAATAATTGTCATTTTTTAATCCATTTTTTTCTGTGTTTTTAGTTCAAAAATCATTTTGTAAAATCTAAAAATATATTTTTAAAAAGCTAAAATAAACATTGTTTTAGATCTATAAAAAAACTGAATATTCAGGGCTTTTAATCCATTTATTAAAAAAAATCTAAATATTAGATCTAAAATGGTCCGGCCCACGTGAAATCAAGTTGACGTTAAAGCGGCCCGCCAACCAACCCGAGTCTGACACCCTTGCTCTAGTCCGTCCTTCCAGTTAAAATGGATTGGACATCCCTTGCCGTCAATGGAAAGGATTGAATTAGTACTACTTTGATAAGTCAAAAGCTTACATCTGTAACATTGAGAAAACGCGGGTCCCCGAGTCTGCTTCGCTTGGCATAAGCAAAACGGAAAGTCTCTATGATGCGATGATACGTTAGCGTCTTTTTCTCCGCGGTGGAGACACTCGATTCCGTAAAGTTGTATCCTGCAAAATATTAATATCACATTTTATGACTGGAACTGTCAGTGTGCTGAAAACTCATTTCAGATGAGGATTGAAGATTTTCATAAAGGGACTTGCTTACATTGGACGGGGACATTTGTTCTTGTTTTAGGTCTGCCAGCAGTTTTTAGATGAGGAATCCAAAACTGATCTCAGTTTTTCTCTATCACATAGTTTTTTTTAACTATAGGATTTTTAGACATGTGAAAATCACTACCTAATAAACATGGTTATTTTAAAGAATATATTTACACATAATAGCTAAAATTAAATGGGAACAAAACTAATTGTGTTTATCTAACACTGTTTTTACAAAGGATATTTCTCCTTGTATGTACATACAGTATTATCTGAAAAATTTATATATATAAATATATATATATATATATATTCAGAGTCTTACTGCAGTAACAATATAGTGGAAGGAAAAAAATAACGAGAAAATCTGAGACCTGGTTTGGATTCTGCATCCAAAATGAGTTCGAAAGAGCTCCCTTTTTATGCAGAGTGTTATTAATGAAATCCAGACTTGAGAATTGATTTCAGGCTGCTCACCATTTAGCACATTGAGAATGAGCGCCAACACCGGACCACTGGAGGGGGCGTCCGGGACATACATGGTGTACTCCCCCGCACTCAGCTTCAAGGGATTTTCATTGAGCACTGGCTGGTACTCCAATAAATCATCCAAGGTGATAATCCCACCTAGAGCATTGAGATTAGTAACTGTCCTTTTTGTTTTGCTGTTGATTCCATGGTGCAGATTTCACATTTTTGCTCAAAATAATGACAGCCAACCTGCCGCCTGGATGTCTTCCACCAGTCTCTGTGCTATGGAGCCATTGTAGAATACGTTGGGACCTTCTTCTGCTATTCTCTGGTATGTGTCTGCCAATTTGGGGAATCTTATCAAGTCGTTTTCCTTGAGAATGCTTTTTTGCGCATCACAAAACACTTCGCTGTAAGGTGAGGGGACAAGAAAATGTTTTTTTTACATTTCAAGCACAGTTTCATGAGTTAAAAAAAGCATGTTTGGTATTAGATAACCAACAGTTTTACTTACAACACATACTATATGAAGACGATACTTATTTACCTGACGTTCTGATTCGATACGGAGTATAAGTGTCTGTTATCCAGATATTTTTGGGGTAACGTTATTGCTGTGGCTATTTTTCAAGTAGCAAACAGCATCGGATTGGCAGCAGTTGCGTGTTTTAAGTACTATTGTGCAAATCAGCTGCTTAAAATTAAACTAATAAACAAACGTCCACTGAGTTTGAGTACTGCTCTTTAGAACACTAACGATAGCAGCAGAGCATTGCTACTTGTCATGTTACTTTTTTTGCATTATTCTTGCTAGTCTAAAAACATCGGCTTGTTATCGACAAAACATATCTTGAGAAACATCGGATCGGAAGTTAAAAAAAATAACATAAATTCAACACCAGGACATCGCTAAGTGCCAATCAGTGAGCTATTTAGTGTTGGATGACATTGATGTTGGCGCTTTCTCCTCACCAAAGGTTAGCGTTTCCTTGAATGGAATCCCTGCTTCTATAGATGGCACGAGCCAAGGATTTCCCAACGGCAAAGCCTTCTCGAGCTAAGGTGATACTTGGCTCAAACAGCTCTTTCCATGGCAGCCTACCATGTCTCTTGTGCGCCATCTCATAGCCACGAATCTGCCCAGGAATGGCGATGGACAGTCCACCTGTCGTGTATCATCATTAACATCCTTCATGATTCCATACGCCTGTTCGGTAGACCATCGTACCTGTACGTGAAAGTTGTGTGTTGTTGCCAAACATGTCTTCTGTGGCTTTCTTAGGTGCTGTCTCTCTGGCATCGATGGTTTCTACCCTTCCTTTTGAGAAGATTGTGTAAGCAAAGGTCAGTTTAACTCATCATATTTCACCGTAAACCAGGGGTGCTCAAACTTTTGCTCAAAGATCTCATTTTCAAGTAGCCAACTTTGCGCAATTTACCCTTTTTTTCCCAGGCCCCTGACAAAGCTCAGCAGTTATATATGCCGATGATATACCTCAGGGGTCCCCAAACTTTTTCCTGTGAGGGCCACATAACCTTTCCCTTCTCTGATGGGGGGCCGGTGTAAGTTTGTAACAGAAAAAGTGTGACGATCGTTCAGAGGGCCGGGCCAAATGTGCTGACGGGCCGTATCCGGCCCGCGGGCCGTAGTTTGGTGACCCCTGATATACCTGATCCCAGCAGGACCCAACATAGTGTAGGCAGGTAGTAATCGTGCTTGGACTCGCAATGGTCCCATATAACATTTTACTACAAATCCAGTCCTTGGATCAAATCTTTCTGTCATGCTAGCTACCAATAGCACCTTGGCGATCGACGTATGGGCACCCCTGTTGTAAACGATAAGGGAAAGTCACCTGATGCGGCGCTGTAGATGACAAAGAAGCCCCCTCCTCCAATCCCCATGCTGTGGGGGTTAAAAAGGCCCACGCAGAGTAAAGCGGCAATGGAAGCATCCACCGCGGAACCTTTTTTCTTTAAAATATCCCTATAAAAAACATTGAAGATGATAGTTGGTGGTAGATTCATACGCAGATTTTTCGGTGGGATGATAATCCGAGGAATCCACATTTGATTATTTTTTCTTGCAAACAATTTGAAAATACAAACAGGGTTTTTTTCTCCCTTTTTTATTTGCATTCTTGGAAGAAATTCCAATTACAAACAAATGGAGGGAAACATTTTGTTTTGAGAATTGATTTGTATTTAATTGTTTTGGAACTAGAGTTGTGGATAATATAACTGTACTGTGCTGTTTTTTTAGGCTAACTTATTTTATCAACTAAAACAGGCGTCTGCCCAAGTGGCAAAACTGCCAAAATTTGCGGAATAAACAATTCCTTACCTTCCAATTTCTGAACACTTTCCAGCATCAGCGGCCACCGCCGCTCTGGAGAATGACTGTCCTGAAGGGGGAGCCAGATTTTTCTTCCCCACACCTACGAACAGGACCAAGCCAACCACGAGCACCAGAAGAACCACCACAACAGCAACCAGACGCTTTGCAGGCATTTTCCTGCCAAGTGAATTCAAAAAAGACCAACGATGGACCAAATTTAGCGCCAAAGAGGTACCAGGAGAAGTTAACTATTAATAAAAGCCCATTCATTACATGTGCTTTCTCACTTTTCCCCCCCAAAAAAATATTGACCTCATGGGGTATCTTAAACTTAGGCCAATTTTGCTTAAGAAAGCATCCTGCAGCCTTGTCGGTATTTGTATGCAAGCTTCTGGCCACGGTACGTTGCCTCGTTTTATTCCCTGTTTGCTTCGGCTGCTGCTGGGCAAGACTAATAATGTGGCTGTGACTGCTGCTCCTGCTGGTTTCATTGCTCAATCTAATCACGGATTGCGTCCTCAATCCCACAGGTTCCAAGGCTGCCTGAGAAAGGGCAACCATCAGAAGGGTACCATTTTGAATCCTCGTGTGCATAGAAATACTCGTTTATCTTCATTTGAAATGATCTTTCTTAATGATGTACTGTGCTGTCGTTTTACTTTAAGATGTGCTTAATGCACCAAGAGGTGATTGAAAAAGTCATTGCAGTACATCATGATTTTTTTCATAATGATGTGTTTTTAGTCATCAGACCTTTTAGTCAAACGTTACTTTTTGTGAAAAGTTTACTGTTTAGGGATGAGTGTGACTGACCCATTGAGGATTGGCTGGGATTGGTTCCAGCCCCCCTGCGACCCTTGAGGATTAGCAGCTCTGAAAATGAATGAAAGAATGAACTCTAGGTAAAATTGTCACTTAAATGTGCTTCAAAATGACATTATAGGTCAAAATAGACAACACTAGCCTTAAATACTTAATGCTAAGTACTTTCTTACTTGTGCTTGAGTACATTTTGAGTATCATAGTATACATTTTGAGTATAATAGTATCTAGAAGTAACAAGTTTTAGACAGCTGCATGTCTTCAGTTATGATTATTATATTGAATTACATTCAGTTTTGTAAAGATGTTTCAGATATAGTGTTGTGTTATGTTGTCTACTTATCTTTGTTGACTACTACTTATTTAGTATGTTGACTACTTATTTATTGATTATTTTTCTGTTTGTTGTTATTTGTGCACTTCCTCACTTATGTTGTTGACTACTTTACTATTTATTTTTCATTACTGATTATTTATTTATTAGTCATTGTTATTTATGGATGATCTATTTGACTGTTTGTTGTTGTTGTGCATTTTGTGTTGAGGCTTTAAATGTCATTATACTTTTATAATGACAATTACAGCATTCAATTCAATTGTATGTCTTACGTATGACAAAGTTGAATTACAACTTCAATTTAAGTCGATTTTTTGACTATTATAAAACCAACCCTATCACTGGCCCAACTCTGGTTCTTCCGCTGCAAATTTGTCACCAAAACGCCTCACTTAGAGCTGAGGGCGGGGTTTAATCGGGGAAGGCGGGACAGGCGGGGTGCTAGGCGTGCTCTGATTGGGCGAACGTTGCACGTTGCTCCAACCTAAACAGCAGCGTAAAAACAGAAGACAAGACTGTTCGAGATAAAAGCAGACGGAGCTTCGTCGTTTATCACCGTCATTCTAACAAAGGTGGGACACGTCAGATTCTGTTTTCGAGAATTCTACGTTGAGTGAGAGTACAAAAAATGCTCGTTGTGGTGTTTATCTAATGTTGTTGTTTTTTTTTCCTCAGCGGGGACCACGACGCCGTGCAGGCTGATCCAAGGGTCAGCCCTGCCGCTAATCCCCCTTGACTCGCGTCGACAACATCGCCTCGCCATGGGTTCTCGACTGAGTCGACAGAACAGCTTGGACGGCGAGAATTTCTCCAAAAAGCGACGCAGGCTGGTGGATGTGGCGACGGAGAGCGAGAATAGGAGCGGTCGTGTCGGCGGCGACTTCCTGTTGGCCCTGATGCTCAAGACGGACAAGCTGCCCGGGATGCTGCGTCGGAGCAACCACAGCCCTTACGTGAGACGGGTGGCGTGGATCAGGGACATCCAGAAACTGCTTCGCGATCGCAGGATGGAGCAAGCGACCGAGGTGCTTCGATTGCTGAGGAAGGTGAGCACACACACACACATTGTTGCCTGGTCGTGATGTCCTTTCTATTTGGGCCTCTGACCTTACTGATGCAATCCAAAAGCAACAGATGGACAGTGCGATGTAGACAGTTGGTTTTTGTTGTTTTGCTTCTTTGTGATGATAATATACCCTATTTCATAGGTGTCAAATTGTTTGGTTCGTGGGCTATATTGCAAATGGGCCGAACTAGTTAGTTTTTGACCCAAAAAGTTAGCTTACTGGCCACCCTTGACAGCACCGGGCGTCCAATCCATGAACATACCCGGGGTAAACATGCAAATTCCACAAAGAAAGGGCAAAACCCACCAGGGATTGAACCCTCGATCGCAGAACTGTGAGGCGGACGTGCTAACCACTTGCCCCTCGCATTTACTATTGATTTTTTTCCTTACAAAATGACATTTTATGTTAAATATAGCACATTGTTCCCACCATTTAATATGGTTGGTTGTATACTTTGAATACATTTTGTGATATGAGCTGCTGGAAACCTCTCAGTTACCTTTTCTCCAGTGGTTTGCATTCAGACTTTTTGTTTACTTATATTGTCAATATTACATCTTTTGATGATATAGCCCACACTGATTGGTATGGCTATTTATTCGTAATTTTGATTTCCGTGCGGAGCCATAATTCAGATTGGAAGTGATAAAGCTTTAGCCGTGGTCTATAAAATCCATTGCGTTCATGGCACACGCTTCGCCGTATGACCTCGTCCTTTTCAAATGCAGTTTGCATACTCTGCCGCCTCCCGGCGCGTTTGTCATCAAAAGCAGGCCACTGACAGCGTGGCGTAAACACATGCTCAAAGTAGCAGACGCAACATGAACATGCAGTGGTCACGTTCACTCTCTGAATTTGAAACAAGAAAAAAAGGCGGCCCAAAAAGAAGAAATCCATCATGATCTTTAACCAGATTATCACAACGACAGGCTTTTCTTGCAGCGTCATCCGTCTCCTATCCTCTTATTTTTATCATTCTGCTTTCCACCACTTTGCCGAGGAGAGTTCCCCTCTCGTTGGGTTGTTTGGACATGCCCATTAGAGCAGACTTGAGAACTACACGCTCTTTGAAAAGAAGGTCACCGACAAGGAAATATGGAGCTTTTATCCCATTGTCCTCCCTCATGTTGGGCTGTGAAATCATTGAAGTAATTGTGTGCGACTTTGAATTGCAAATTCTCCCTCAAACAGAATGCCACGCAGTAGAACAATGCCACGGTAAATCATTTGAATTGCGTATCAGTTCTTCCCCATGGAGATTTAAAATGCAGCTAGTGAATCCCGTGTTTAATCGATTATCCGGCTATATATATATTTTTTTCAGGTCTTTCACACTCCAGGAATTAATTCTAACTTAAAGCCTAAAAGGATTTGAAAGATGATCAGCCTTGACTAATGTTAGGTTTGGTGCCTTTTTTAAATTTTGAGTTGAATCCTTATATTTAATTCTAGAGTCTAATCACGGAAACTGAATGATCACAAACAGTCAAGCCCATCCCTGACAATAAAAATATATAAACGAGGAAATTAAACCAGCTTTACAATGTTTAAATAAGTGAGAAAAAATGAAAACATTCTAGAGCAGGGGTGTCAGACTCGGGCCGTGTTAACGTCAACTCGATTTCATGTGTGCCGGACCATTTTAGATAAACTTAGATAGACTTTTTATAAATGGATTAAAATCCCTGAATATTCAGTTTTTTTATAGATCTAAAACAATGTTTATTTTAGCTGTTTTTTATATATTTTTAGATTTTACAATGATTGTTGAACTAAAAACACGGAAAAAATTGATTAAAAAATTACAATGATTGATTTAAAAGGGGAAAATCAGGAAATTTAATATACATCTATACTCTTCATTTTAATTTGATCCTAAAACAGGAAGTCGACACTCATGATTTACTTTCACGGGCCACACAAAATGATGCGGCGGGCCAGATTTGGCCCCCGCGCCGCTACTTTGACACATGTTCTAGAGTCACCTTTATCATGTATAAAACATTTTTTTGGTCTAACCTTTCAATTTTGTATGACAATAAAGCAGTGCAAGTATCTAATTTTAGACCAGAATAATAGACTATTGTTATCTTTGTGTCTATAATAATCACCTTTTGTCTAATTCTACTGAGAATATACATGTAGTTGGATGAAAAGCATTACCCAGACGAGTCTCCTGACATCTGAGTGAGTTTCCACCTTGAAGATTTTATATGTAATTAATTGTTTTCTAACAACCCTTGAGGAAAAAAAGATCCCATCACTATTGCTAGTGGTTACATTAAATTTCAGCCTCCCTCTCTGTTGGCTGGCCTATTTGGCTGGCAATCATCTGGGAATCTAGCCATATAGTCTAGCTATCTGCGATATGTTTTTAATAACTCTATCACGGCTCAGTCTTTGAATTCAATTCCACAGATGAGTTTTATTTGCACCTGACTTGTCGATTAAAATAGAAAAAAGAAAAGATATATTCCCGGCGGGGTCGTTCCGATATTTTTATGACACATGATTTTTTTTTCTATTCATTGAGTTGAAAATTGAGCATGCTGAATACCTGTTACAATCTTTTTTTTTTTTGCTAAATATTATATGTTTAAAACTTCACACTTCCTAATCCTAGTTTTGTTTGTTTACTCTTGTTGAAACAGAGGCAGAGCAATTTTGCGCCGCCAGCCTCCCACTCGTCCTGTCTGTCGCAATCAGCGTCTATTGTGATACGCTGAAAACAAAATGTATGCGCGAGAGAGCGTGTTGGATCGGCTGGCCAAGTGTTCGTCATTGTCATTTTCCTCATTAGAGCGCACACTTGTTGAAGCCAGCAGCTCTGTCCAATACTGACAAGAAGCCTCCTCATTACATTCCTCAATTGCTGAATTTCATTTCTACTTGGAATTATTTCTTCCACAAGTTTTCATATGACTAAAAGAAAGTTTACCTATATAAACTACTCGGAGCTAAATTGTCTGTAGTAGCGATGGAAATCCACCTACAGGGGGCGGTAAATGTCAAGACGTGGGTACCCGGTCGATTGGTCGCCGGTCGATTGGTCGCCCGGAAGGTTATTGATAATTACCATTTAAATCGTTGCTCCAATTCCCTAAATACAAACTGTGAATTACTATTTAGTCATACTTAATGTCCTAGTAATTATTAGGCTAAAGAAAAGCTCCAAATTTCCCAGACTTTTATAGTTTTTTGTTGGAGAAATTGTTAAAACCCTGACTGACGTAGCTTCTTAAAGGGACAACGCACATACATACAAACTCTTATACACGTCGGCTCAGTGAAACTGCTCATGGCCATTGTTGGCTTTTATTGATGCGTGGACCGTGTTGTTTTACCTTGTTTTGTCGCCGGTCTTTTGGTCGCCCGTTGTCGCGGTCGGGCGACCCAAAAGACCGGCGACCAATCGACCGCACACGAAGACGTGCACTGGCTGGAAACCCCTCAGTTACGTTCCTTTCCCTCCAGTGGTTTGCAACAGCACTTTTTGTTTATGACTGCATTGCGATTGGTTGTCTGTCTCTGTGAGTGCCCCACAACAGACAGGCGACCAGTTTTCCGCTTTTAGTCCGAAATCAGCTGGGATAGGCGAGGATAAGCCGCGTTGAAAATGAACAAATGACTTCATTTTATATTTCAATAAGTGAAAACAAGTGGATTTTTGAAAAATGTCATCAATCACCTCAAGTACAACCTTGTTAATGTTAAATGTTAAATCCAATGTATATAGTCTAGGCCAGGGGTGGGCAAACTTTTTGACTTGCGGGCCAGAATGGACACTAAAATTTGACAGAGGGGCCGACATTAAGAACATATTATTATTCAACGAAAGAAAGCAGTCTTTAAATTGAGAGTGATGAGCGGCATGTTAATTAAGATACTGTACTGCTGCTGTGCGTACATGTGCAAGTTGCTATTTTTAACACAGTAGATAAACTCACATTTCAGTGGGAACTGTGTTGTTGTTGCAGCTGGAAAGCTACGCTCCAACAAAGGTCTAGACTAGTGCGCCATCTATCGGGGAAACGAGGGTATTGGAGGGGAAAGGGAAATGAATGAGGTCATTGATTTTAAGTATAATTTGGACAACGTCGGCGGGCCGGATTAAAAAGCCTAACGGGCCGTATATGGCCCGCGGGCCGTAGTTTGCCCATATCTGGTCTAGGCAAAGTTTCCAAAAAATCAGTCAAATGATTATTTTTTCACTTTAATGTACGAATCCTGTTCAATAAGATGTGAATGACTTTTTTTTATTTCAAATGTGTTATTGATTTAATATGAAGCTGTCTGTAGATGTCAGTTTTAATTACACGGCCACATTCTTATTGACCGCACATTTTCCCTTGTAACATTCTGTGGATTTGATTATTGTTGTTTTTCTGTTTTCATCTAGGATCTGGGATTGGAAGGAACCTCGCTCAATGACATTTTATATAAGAATGCGGCCTTCCTTAATCTAGTGGATCCAATTTCACACGAGCTGCTGCTGAGCTTGGCCCGAGAGATGCAAAACCCGAAGAAGGTCAGCTCTTTTCTCTTTTCATTTTCCCAAGCAAATCTTGTTAATGGTTGAAGGCGCCAATGTTGAAACTGTCACTGACGCCTACTTAAGTCATACATCTACATTAAATGGAAAGCTGACAGTAATCAGATTTTTTTTTGTATTTGAATACAGTGGTGCCTCGTCATGCTCGTGTTACGACGAAAATTTCGATTGAATAATTCACTCGCGATACAATTAAAATTTCAAGATGCGACCAAGCCAGGTGGCCATGACATGAGAGGTTGTTTATCATTGGAGCGCACTGTCTTTTTTTTGCCGCATCTCTTTCGTGTATAACTACTATATCTACGAGGACTGAACGATTTATTCAGACGAGTTTCGACCAGGAAACGCACAACGAGCATGCGCGGGCAAAAAGAGGGCTTTCTGGGTAATGAAGTATACTCGTGCACACAACAGCGATAGCCAATGGCACCCTTTCTCAGAATAAAACTTCATTACCCACAATCAATACGTGGGAAGCTCAGCTATTGCATTTCCTGTTATTCTTTCTACGGAAAGAAAGTCCCGCGATCGTTCTTTAAAGACTATTTCTCGTTGGCAAGTGGTCGTGTGTTATCCTATTGTGAGGACATTTGTGTGCATCATTTTCGGAATATTTTGAAGGCAATACAGCAGCAAACAGTCCATCGATAGCGAACGTGAGTGAGGGTGGAGGCGTGGCAAACCGCTAACCCGGAAAACAAAGGTAACAAAAGACAGAACTAGCAGTCAGTTTTGTGTAAAGTTACATTAAACGTATTTTTGAGTGTCTGTATATATTTATCCAAGTTAATTTAAATTTAAATTTGTCTCTCCCCTCCGCGAAATGTGTCTAATTTTACTTCTATTAAACACATTTTATTACTATTAAACCACTCGTTATTTAGTACTTTCACTATATGGCGAAATAGAAGAAATCAAACATTTTTTCCAATCCAATATCCTGTCTTTGGTGTTTTTTCAGAGGGTTGGAACGAACTAATTTGTTTTCAATTCATATCAATGGGAAACGTTCGCTCGAGTTACGAAAAGCTCGACATACGATCTCAGCCTCGGAACGGATTACGATTGTATGTCGAGGTACCACTGTACATTATTTTTAGACATATGCTAAATGAGAAATATTAAACCCAATGGAAAGGAGAACTCTAAAACCATACGTGTTCTATTTTGGCCCGCAGGATTCAGACACCATAAAGTCGTCGGATAAAATTTGCAGACAGCTAATCTACCACCTGACGCCACATTCAAAATGGCTGAGGCAGAGCATGTCCCGTCGGAAATCCCAGGCATGGTAAGTAAGCCCTTGTGCCCAGACACCCGCTAATCATAACAGTCATAAATCTGCAGACCGACCGGTACCACTCCGTGCCGGGTTGGGCCGGGCCGCGGGGATTTTCATCACTGCGAATTAGAACGGCGTTGGCCACGGGCCGACCTGATGGTGACCACATCTGTCAATCATTTTTTTTTGCCTTTTTAAGTGCTGGATTGCGTGCATGGCTTGTCCACCGCCTCCGGCTTCTTTCGCTCTCTGTGTCGCACTCTCGCGACCTCCCATAAAAAGTGCCACTGCAACCCATTTTCCATCTGTCTGAAGAAGGGGGAAAAAACTCGCGCGCTGAATACAAAATAAGCTTTCATCGCACTTGTATTTTTCGGGATGAAAAGGGACTTTGAGCGGTCCTAGATGTATTCGTTTGTTGGATGTCAATGATGTGGTCACTACATATAGTGGATTTTTTTTTCTAAGGAAAAGAGGGAAATTGATATTGAAAACTTAACTTGAAATGGATTCGACCTTGAGTGCCATTTGAGCCTCAAGATAAAACTTTACAACTAAATTTCTCAAAGAAAACCCCCACATAGGGGCTGCGAAATATTGTCCCATGGGCCGCAATTGGCCCACGGGCTCCAGGTTTTAGACCATGTCCTATGTGACTGTAATAGAAAAAAACATTTAGATTTTGAACAAAAATCATCATTTGTGAATGAAAGGGTTTTTAAAAAAAACGGCATGACCTCTCTTAAACCAGTAGAATTGCTGTTGAGTCATTCCTACTAGAATGGCAATTATATTTACATAATATAAATGTTTTAATGACAGTTAAACAAGATCATATTTGGGGTGAAAATAGCATCTTAATTTACGCAGCATTTTTAAAAATCTATTAACTATACTGTAAAGAATTAAACCGAAGTGTGATTATCATAAATCAAATTCACTTAAAGCACCACATACATTTATGAAAAAATTAAATATCAGCTCTGAAAATAGTTGATCAATGAATACACTTCATATTGTATTTAAAAGATATCTTCTCCCAAAATTTCTGTTAAATTTTTTTTGCAATTGTTAATCGTCCTGTGGCAAGGCTTATATTTTACATAATAGATCTCTTCATTATGCATTATAAATTTGATTGAAAGGATGGTTATGTAATGGATAAATACATGACTGAATCAACGCATAGCATGCTGATCATCAACAATTCCTTGAAAGCGATTGTCATTATTAATCTCTCATCAATTCCGTGATTATTTGTCGTCCTTGAGACCATCACTTATTAAACCAAGGTTACAGTTTAATTCATTCATAGAGTTATGCTCAGATTCTAAATTGTGCTAATGATAAAATTTTGCTTTTAACATAACTACCTAAAATTAATTAAATTAAATTAAAATTAACGATGATGTCATTTTAGTGGCGTATCGATACCAATACGATAATCGGCATCGGTGCAGCGCTAACAAATGAATCTATTTTTCATGCTTGGGGTGCTGTCAAAAAATAAATAACTGCAAAAAGCTACATCAAACCCAATTCATGCTTGAAAAAATGATTACCTGTGGAGAATATTTTACTGTGAGCTTGTAGTATGATGAATAGCGGGCCAGGAGTGCTGTATACACATATAATTATGATGTGCTCGAAAGCATATTGAACTCTTGTTGAACCTGACCTAACATCATTGTTTGTCTGCCTTTAAGCACACGAGGCATATTTCGCCTCAGCCCTCACTTGAGATTGTCATCATGCATCACAATGAAGCAACAGAAATGACAGCCCTAGCTAGTGAGCCATGCTAGGGACGGCTATAAATAATACAGTCGTACCTCTACTTACAACATTTCCAGGCTACCAAACCCTTTGATATGTCCATTTCTGTTCCAACATACAAAAACAAGATCCATTTTACAAACAGAACGTAAATATAAAATGCACTGTATGTTCATTGCTGTAGAGCAGGGGTGTCAGACTCAGGTTGGTTCGCGGGCCGTGTTAACATCAACTGGATTTCATGTGGGCCGGACGGACCATTTTAGATATAATATTTAGATTTTTTTTTTATAAATGGATTAAAATCCCTGAATATTCAGTTTTTTTATAGATCTAAAACAATGTTTATTTTAGCTTTTTTTTAAAAATATTTTTAGATTTTACAAAATGATTTTTGAACTAAAAACAGAAAAAAATGGATTAAAAAATTACAATTATTGATTTAAGAGGGGGAAAATCAGGGAAATTTAATATGCATCTATACTCTTCATTTTAATTTGATCCCTAAACAGAAAGTCGGTACTCATGATTTACTTTCCCGGGCCACACAAAATGATACGGTGGGCCAAATTTGGCCCTCGGGCCGCCACTTTGACACTATGCTGTAAAGAAAACACCCTGTATTATTATTTTACCATATAATTCGACTTGCATCACACTAATGTCTATCATTGACAGGAAATACCAGAACCAGGGGTGCTCAAACAAGAAATAGTTTTCAAGGAGCCACGATCTAGCTTTTTTTCAGTTTGACAACTATATGCTGGCTAATTTTATTTTTATGGGGCGTTTGTAACGACGTAGGTCGTACCCGAGGACCCCCTGAACCGCTGTATTTGCAAAAAATCCAAGTTACAAAGCTCTTTGCTCTTGGCCGGCCTGGATGTTTTGCCTCTTCTGTTTAGTTAGCGACCGTGCTCCGGTCTTAGCCAGCCTTTTGCCTCGAGCCACTCAGTCCGTCCGTTAGAAAACACAACATAAAGCCAAAGTTTCCAGATCAGTAGTCCTCCTAACACTTCATTTCATCGCTGCTTTTAACACCAAATAACCTTTAACGGTTTTCTTGATGTCCTTTTCATGGTAGTCTCAAGACAACCCTCCAGAAAAAACTATCCAACGACACCGTGGACTTGTCAGGCATTCCTCTGTCCACCCGGGATGTCCGCCAAGTGGCTTTCTACCTCCAGAACAACGGAGACGCCGTGGCGGCGGTGGACATCAGCTTTACGGAACTCCAAGACGAAAACCTGAGGCTGCTCCTTCCTCTCTTCGCCTCCATGCCCAAACTCAACACCCTGGCCCTCAACGGGAACCGCCTCACCCTGAATATCCTCAAAGACCTGACCGAGATGCTCAAAGACCCCAAGAAGTTCTCCAACCTGGCCTGGATCGACCTGGGAAACAACCTTGATATTTTCACCATGCCGCAGCCCCTGCTGGTGGCTTTACGTCGGCGCTGCAGCCTGAAGAGCAGTCTGCCTACCATCTACGAGTACACGGAAGGCCAACCCTACTGCTACCGGCTGGAGACCTCCATCGAGGAACCCAGCCATTACGAGGAAGACGAGGAAGAGGACGCCGAGATGGACGGAACGGATAAAAAAATGGAGCTGGAATCGTGGGGTTTAGGCGAGAAGCAGCTGTCCAAAGACTTCACCCTTCACTACTGCGAGAGGTGATCGGGGGTCTTTCCGGCGGAAATGTTAGACCTTCCTTAGCCTGACCACCCTCACACTTTCTGGCCCAGTCACCGTTTGAGGTACGAAGACGGAGCACATGGCGAAACTTAGCAACCAGACACCAAGTAGTAACGACAAAACGAATCGGCGGAAGGAAGTTGAGACAACGGACTTACCGCGTAGGTGGATGATGCTCTCGGGAAGGAGGACCGGAGGACTGAATTCATTGGAGGTACGTCACTCACTTGCACCCTCGCGTCCCTTTTTTACTATCTGTCCGAGCGTCAGTCGTTCCACCGGTCGAGCGGCATTCGGCCGGTATTTCCAGCCCGAGACCGGTCCGTTTGGAAGCAGAAGTGTGTTCCTCTTTGGAATTTTCGGCCGGGACTGAGACGATTTACGACCGGCGGGGGTTCGCTCGCCATTGTGTTTTCTCTGCTAATCTCCCGACAAAAGCGATGATACAAGTTCAACAGACTACACGGCCGCCGACCTGTCACGTGATACTGGCAAAACTGCTCGGTCGAGACTTTTTCAGTCCTTTCCTAGTGTCTACTTGTGAATAGCCTTGCTCCTCTTGTTCCTATGTAAATGAGGAGGCAAAATGTGGCTGTTGTGTTATGACGCAGTGTTGTTTTTTTTGGTTTTTCATTTTTTGGTGAGCAAAGCAATCTGAGAAGGTAACAAATAGGACTAAACGACGGTAGCTATGACTTATTGTTTTTTTTTTTTGCTCGTTGAAGTACTCGTCGTCAAATGTTGACCTCACGTCGCCCAAATTGGAAGTCCGCCTACCCCCAACAATTTCCGGTTCACTTAATGGAAAAATAAGTAATACAATGACTTTGCCCTGGAAATTTTAAAAGTTTTCGTAAAATTATGGTAAAAGTAGTTTTGTGTTGATACCTGCTCAGTTTCAACTGGTGAAACGAAATAAATTTTGTTCAACAAAAAAAATACAGGGATTTAAACCTCATATTTTGATCCATTTTTCTCCTAATATTACTTCAAGCTCCTAATATTCTGACAAAAGTAGTTTTGTGCATGAAAGGAAACAAATTCCAGGCAACATATAAATAAGCAACCAGACGACTTTATATTACGATTTCCTTCCTGTAATATTACGACAAACGACTTCTCATACTATTACTGTCTAAAGCGCTAAAATTTCAAGCTCAACTTTGTATGGGAATCTAGCATGCGGGTGGTCTAAACACAGCATTCAGAGCGCCCAAACTTGTTGTTTGTTGGTTATTTTTTGGTCAGTGTTGTCATTTGTAGTCATTTATTGTGTTACTACGCGAGGTGGAACGGCATTGGTGTGCTAAATAAGTGTGAAGTTGTTGTTTTTTGGACTTAATGAGTCACATTTAGCTCACTGTATAGAACTTTTCCAATAGCAAATGGAAAACTGTGAGCACAAAAGCGAGAAAGGAACTGAAATTGTTCAGTGCTCCACCCTAAACGATTCCCTTTCTTCCTCGGCTCGATTTCTCTTCTTAGAACGCCACGACTGTTATCTTGTGTATCTAGACGGAGTTTCAGGGTCATGTCATTTGCAGTAGCACGGTGACCACAATCAGTGCAATGCACTTCAAAGCACTTTTCTTTGGATTTCTGCATAGAAGCATCGCCGGTCTCCGCGGAGAATCGTTTGAAATCAGAAGTTGGCGTCCAAACGGCTCGTGATTGTTAGAAAGTTCCGCAAGCAAGTACTTCTTCTCCGTTCCAAATATACTACACTCAATGTCTAAATGTCAAAATATATGTTGGTCACACTGAAATGTCTTGTTGTTGTTGTAACTATTTGTTTTTTGTCCAATTCTGTGATGTTAAGATTCCAATTTCATCCTGTTGGGCACAGTGGCCTTCCTGCGTAGACAGAAAGAAACAGAAAAGTGACTTATTGCGTTAGCGAGTGTAATTCTTGATTACATAGAAAGCAATGTTGAATGTTTAAGCGGAGTTGGGGGGTGTTAGAGGTGGGAGGGGGCGCTGTTTAATTGGTTCGTAGCGTCTTTCCGTGTCTGTCTCTGAACAACTCTTCTTGTAGTTCGCCCATTCCGAAGCCAAAATCTACCAATAAACGAATCGATCCCAATCGAGAGTGATGCTTGGTCTTTTTTTTTTTTTGTGCTTTTGTGTTTTGTATTCTGAAAATACCCCAGGGTACCAAAATGCTGGGGTGTCAAAGGTAAGGTCCGTGGGCTAGGAGTGGTCCACTAGGAGTTCCGATCTTGGTTCTGCCTGATGGGCATTTTGTAGCTCATTCATCCTGTAGGAACAGAATGAGATGCTTTCTTTCAAAATTACCTTATATATCCTAATCTAGTATTGTATATCTCCCAATTTTAAAACCGCAGCAATAATCTATTTGTTAAGGCATACAACAAATGGTCGAAAAAAGGCACTGTTTCCATTTAAAGTTATTTTAATCTGTATTTTGAGATCAAGCCGTTCTATATTTTGCTCGATTCGTTTTTATGTAGCAATGTAACATTCAACTATAGATGTTGTATAGTGAAATCTCTCCATGTTCACCGATGCCTGGCATCAGTAACCAACTGCTTTCCCCATTTTCCTCGCATCAGACACCGCACTGATGCACCGCCCGTCTTTCTCCACCGCATTGACCACATTGAAAAACTTCTTGATGGGTTTGTGGATGTGTCCCAGACTCTTCAGATCCTCGATGACATCCTGAAAGAGGTTTTTCTCGTCATGATTCGGGCCAAAAGCCCGCCTTGGAGTGGTTACCTTGTCAAAGTTGCCTTCGAACGTCACCGCATTTTCAGAGTCGACGTAAAGAACCGGAGCGGCGATTGCCTCCCGAAGGCTCATTCCTAGCCACAGGTTGTTGATAATTGCCTGAAAATCATAATTATACCTCAGCCAGAGGACAACTGCCAACAGAGAACAGGAACGGGCTAGCCGCCAGGGCAACGAGGGCATTGTTAGCGACGCTTAGCATGGACGCGCACCGAGGCCACTCCGGTGGTGATCATGCTGCCACCTGTGCCGCCAATAACCAGCACCTTTGACTTGGACTTGAGCACAGTCGGAGCCATGGATGAAGGAGGCTGGTCCCCTGCAACGACAACAAAAGCCTCGACAGCCGCCATTGGGATTCCTCGGCGCGATAGCGGGTGGAGATAACGGGCGCGCCTTCTGCAAATGCAATCAGCGGCCGTCATTGGGAATCGCAGCTGCGCTACTCAATATTTATAGCCTAGAAATTGCATGGAGCACGTCAGCTTTATTTTTTTTTCTATGGGGGAATGAACTGACGATGACATTTTTCGACTGGCGCAAAGGTTAGCTTGAATGTAAGCCCGCCATATCATGTCCATCT
The DNA here is from genome assembly GCF_051989625.1 of Stigmatopora argus. Taxonomy (NCBI): domain Eukaryota; kingdom Metazoa; phylum Chordata; class Actinopteri; order Syngnathiformes; family Syngnathidae; genus Stigmatopora; species Stigmatopora argus. The sequence continues at coordinate 4,433,363 of NC_135391.1, forward strand.
GATTGTGTTTTTACGCCAACTGACAATCATTCTGACCTTTCAGGACAGTGTTGGCACTCCGTGTTGTTTTGGAGCGTCTCCTTCCAATGGCTTGAGGAAAACGGAATGCCAATGTGACAAGAAAGGTTGATTTGTTCATTCATCCGTTTAGAATCATCATTTTTTTCTTAAAATACATTTTCCTGGACTATTAGAAGCACATCCAGCATTGTATTTCTGTCTTCCACTGGCCAACATCAACTAAACAGTCCGTCTCCTCGTCGAACCCTGACTCATGTTAGCCGACATCCTGCTAACTACAGACTTCGATGCTAACCATACGCCGTTTCCCATCATGCCTGTGGTGAAAGAAGCCCATTACTTGCTAAAAGGTGCGTGATTCCTGAAGTGTTCCGAAGCACAGTACAGTCACTTTTCGACGTATTTGTTCACTTGAATTGGTTACTGCTAAATACAAACTGCGATGCTAACCAAACGTCATTTCCCATAATGCCTGTGGTGAGGGAAGGGCGCTAAGTGCTAAAGGGTGCGCAATTTCAGAAATTGTTTGAACACGGTGTGGTCACTTTCCCCACATAATCGTTTGCTTGGAATGGATCCGAGACCACCAGGTCTTGGGCCCACCGTTTGCTCCGCCCCAGAATTTTACAGATTAGTAACCACACTAGCCCAAAAGACGCACACCAGCTTATCTTTGGGTTTCTTCTGAACCCAACAGGGCGAATGTGTCATAATGTTGACATTAAGTCCCACCTGCGACTAAGCTATCAACTCTTTGGCAGAAGTCGCACAGCTGACTGTTGAGGATGACTCCGGTTCTGCTCGAAAAGACTCTTGAGCCAAATCTGAGAAAACAAAGAAGGAAAAACAATTCACGTCCACAGTAGAAAGATAACCGATGACATTTTGGGTTTTTTGGAATACCGACAGGTGGTTGATGCTGCTGGTGACAGACACGGCGGAACCGTCCTCGGCCAGAACCGAGACTTGCGTGGTCCCCGTGCTCTCCAGGTAGGGTGTCGTGTGGTAATACTGCGGGTCACGTGACCCTCGGTCGCTGATTAAAGTGCGGACGTGATCGGCGAGGCCGTCCTTGGTGATGTTCTCAGTCAGCCGGGAGACAAAAACATTGTGGGCGTGTCACAGGTACTAAACTTGAAACTGTTCTTTTATTTTTAAGATCTATGTAGTCCTTCACTCTTCGACTTCCTTTTTTCTAGTCTTGTTTTTAATTGGGATTGTCTGACTTGACGATGGATCGTTCTTATGTAGCAGCTAACGCGGAACACGCTATCGAACCGTTAGCTATTCACGTCCTGACTTCCTAAGATGACTTTTATGCACATTGTGAAAAATGTATGGTGTTAACTCACTGCGCTAAATAGTGGATCATTGGAATAGTTCTTTAACCCGTTTGCAAATTTGAGTGCTTCCACGTAGCGGTGATAAAACAATGATTTTTGTTCACCGCTCAGGGATGTTGGATTCAGGTTGTATCCTAACAAAAACCAAACAAAACAAAAGTTTTGCTATTACTGCTCTTTCTTAATTGTCAGTAAGTCCATATTTGAAGTCACCTTTCATGATGTTAAGGACGAAATTTAGGATGTTGCCACCTCCAGGCGGTGGCGCCGTGTACATTTGATATTCCCCCAAAGGAATAGTCCACGCGTCAAGAACGCTTGGTCTGTAGGACGCCAAGTCTTGCAACGTTACGACCCCTCCTGAAAACAAAGGAACAAGTGCGTCAGTCAAGTGAGTAAAATGTTTTTATTTTTAAAAAATAGCCTCTTTAACAAGCTTGAACCCTTAGCTTGGTTAATAGTGGCTATTTTATGTTCGTATATAACTAAAAAAGGAAACTGAAATGCAGTATATAGTATCCTTTGAGTACAAATCAATGGGTGAACACACGCACTTTAACTAGAAAGTACCTTTCTGATGGTGCTTATTTTACTTATTTTCTTATTTTTTCAATGTAACCCGGGATTGAATAAATGGGTTTATAATGTTCCAAAAGCTAAATAAGAGGGATTCCTGTGGTGTAATTGCAACCTGTTTTGCTTAGATTTTGTTATTTATTTTGTTTTGACAGCATCCTATCCTTTAATTTCCTCATTTTTTGTTGCATTTGGCCGAAAGGTTAAATGCTTCATTTAATTAGCCAACAATACCTGCCTCCTGTATGTCTCGGACTAAATCTTTTGCGATTTTCCCAGTGTAGAAAGCATCTGCTCCCAGTTTTGCAACGGTCTCCAAAGTGTCGGCCAGCCTCTCAAATTTGACGGTGTCCCCCATTTGCAGCAGCTTTCCACTTTCATCTGAGAACAGCTCACTACAGGATGTAAAAGCGGTAATTTTTACAATTTATAATATGGACATTGCATGGAGAATGTACAATGTGAACAAAAATGAATCTTATAATTAGGTACAGTACGTGACTTTGTGAGCATCAAACCACAAATATACAGGGGGCCAAAGACACAGCTTTTTCTAGTACAGTGGTACCTCTACTTACAAAAATATTTGGTTCTAGAATTTTTTTTATAAGTAGAGGCATATTTTACATTGAATCAGCATAATTCGTTCCACAATCTTAAATACTAGCCTCTATAAACACTTTAAAATTGATAAATACCAATTTCAGATGAAATATGTATGGAATGGTATGCAAAAAAGAGCAAAAATATAAAATGTTATTAATCCAGTACAATGACAAACCTAACAAAGTCTACGTCAAGTCTTAAAGTATTTTCTTGTTCAGTTCAATGGTTTACCTCATTTATGGTTTTGTATCCTGGAACAATAATTGACCTATCAGTGTTTTGTAACCGGGCAGATTTGTATGTTGAAACATTTGTAAGTAGAGGTACCACTGTCCTGTATTTTGACACCTAAATGATACGTACAAAGCAAAAGCTGTAGCTTAACATGCATTCAGTCACCATGTAGTGTGTAGGTGCTTCTTCGCGTTGGAGGCGGAGCCTACCGAAGTGGCTGCGATTCGTTGGAAATAGTCGCGGGCAGGTATTGACCCAGGATTTTTGGAATAGGAAACCCTTGTCTGGCCAACTGGATGCTTGGCTGGAAGAGGGTTGCCCATGGCAACTTGCCGTAAAGCCTGTGCGCTTCTTCGTAACCACGGAGTTCTCCTGGGATGCCAATCCACATGCTACCTGGAGAGGGCGCCACTGAAATACAAAGCAGGCAAGATAACTTTTTTCTTTTTTCCTTTCAGTTTTCATTATTTTACAGCAGACCACCCTCAGGTTATGACATTATTCTGTTCTGGATTTAGGATCGGAAGGCGAAATAGTCGGTGAGATATTACTGTAGTACATTTTTCTTCCTTTTGTAGACTGCTTTGTTTATTAGTCCGTTCAATTGGAACTTAGTAGTTTTGTTATATCCCAAATGTGACATCCTGACTTATTTTAAAAAAATCTAGATCATGTGATCAGTTTGTAAATATGGCTACCATTCTTTTTTTAGGGGCGACTAAATGAACAATCATACTCAAAGTTTTTTCTTTGGAACGTGTATTTATTAAATATATTTACATTTTTCAAATTAAAAGACCGGAAAGGGTCAACATGTGTTCATTTTCCGTATTGCTTAACCCCCGAAGGGTCTTGGGGGGTGAGGAAGCCAGCCAATCGCAGAGGACAAGGAGACAAAGGATGACCAATCACATTCATACCCGGAGAAAACCCACGCAAGTCAGTGGATCTTTATTTTAAAGTTCATTTTAAAATGAGTTAAAGAGCTTCCTTCACCAATTTGTCAGGGAATGAAATATCGTGATTCGTGAATTTATTTATTTATTTTAGAAACAAAATAGTACCTGTCAAGAAGCGAGGGGGGTTGGGACAGGACTTCAATGTGTCAACTTTGTACTTCCCGGGGACACGCTCTCTGGCGTTGATGATTTTTACTTTGCCTTGGGAAAGAGAAGAGAAGTGACGCTTTCACTTGGGATCTAGGCTTAATGAGAAGAATGCACGAGTGATTGTGCTAGGCTAGGCACCAGTGCTATCCATCACTGTGAATATGGCTCCGCCCCCAAGGCCCAAACTCTGAGGGTTCAGGAGAGAAGTGCAGAGAAGCGCGGCAATGGCGCCATCTACAGCCGAACCTCCTTTTTCAAGCATGTCCCTGAAAAATAACAATCACGCCTACCTCAGGTTGTGCATAGGGAATGCAGATTATTTCAAAATAATAATAATAATAATAATTATTATTATATAGTAATATTAATAATTATCTTAATAATAGTAAAGTTGAAAATTGCAATCTCGGGACAGTTTAGCTCTCCCGGAAGTGGTTTAATTGCCGAATAGCTCATATTTGTGATTCTTATTTTAATCCCAAATTAGTGACAGACATCCTTGCGTTTATTTCCCAGGCTTTTATTCTGAAGGAATCCCGCACAGTCTGTTGACATCCGTTTATTCTTATAATCATTAACCATTTTTATCAATGCAAAAGTTGAACCACCATCAAAAATCATTTTTAGACATTTTTTGATTGGCCTGCCCAACCTTGAAGAAAAAAACTCCAACTTTCTTATGTATCTTATTTTTTGTTCAATGCCGATGTAGTTGATATAGTTGGACACTATTGTTTGTATGGAATATTTATTTGTATGGATAAAAAAAAATAGTTCAAGTGCTTTCTATTCCGTTAGTTCAGTTTTTTGGGGTGGACGATTGGCCCTTTGATTAAAGTAAAGAGAAAATAATTGACTTACCGTCCAATCTGCGAACATGTGCCAGTGTCTGCAGCAACTGCAGCGTGAGAAAAAGAATCTGGTGGACATCCCCGCTTGGTAAATTTGATGATGCACACAGTCAGGACAATGATGCAGAAAAGCAGTATTAGTGTGATGCATGCATAAATTTGCCTCTTGGACTTGGCCATCCTTCCCTGCCAAGCTTGATTGGTCTCTTCATAAATTTAGGATGATCTAATATGCGTGAGCGTCAATGTCTGCTGGTGTGAATGTGGGGTGTCAGTAAATCTCTGGTTTAAAATAAAATAAAATGAGTCAGGCTCCACCTCTGCTTGGAGAGTCGGAGGGGGAGCAAAAATTGGGAATTGAGGAGTCATTTTAATGGAATTCTGTTGGAAATGGCAGGCAAAAACATTAGAAAATGGTCTGGCAGACAGCTGACTAAAATTCATTTGGTAATGTGTATTTTTGGATGTCTGGAAATAGGAAATTGGACTGAAAATGGTGCAATCTGAAATGAACTGTACTACAAAACCAAAAGGAACCTATTTCCCACATTTCTCAGGGTAAAAGGGAGGGCATTCCAGGTGGTTTTTAGCTTTGACGCCTAAGAAAGCCGCTATATAATTAAAGTCGTTTGTCTTTGTTTTCCACAGATGTTCATAGGATTTCTATTGGGGCCCCAAGGACGTCACTTATTTTATGACAAGCTTCTTTTCTTTTTACTACCATCCTTGGCCCATTACATAAATGTGTTTTATTTTTAAAGAATTCCGAACCTTGATTTCTCACCCTTTTTTTTTCTAGAAAAACAAAGCATCATGTCCAATGTTCCCTCTAAGCTGCGCGCGTGCGCAATTGCGCGCTACTCTCGTCTTCTCCGCGCACAGCAAATCATATGGAGCGCACAAGATAAAATCCAAAAATAGAAGAACAAGTGGTGAAATAGGGTGAGAACTGTCTAAATCTGCTGTGTTTGTGGTTGTGTGCGTGCGTGTCTAGTATGTGTGATCGTTTGTCTTCAACCTACACAATGGACTATAAATGGAAATTAGCCCTCGGCTACAATCTTACATATATATGTTCATTAACATGAATATAAATATTTTCATTTTCTGAACCGCTTTATCCACTTTATAACTCGCGGGGGGTGCTGGAGCCTATCCCTGCTGACTTTGGGCCAGGGGCAGGGGACACCCTGTATCGGTGGCTAACCGATCGCAGGGCACAAGGAGACGGACAGCCATGCACACTCAGACCCATGGAGACCATTGAGGTATTGTAAAGTTCCTCGTGTGCGTCATACTAGTTTACTAGTGTACTAGTTTTCATTGTGAATGAGTTGTAAACAGTGTTTGTTTAGGTCAAGAATGAGCTCCAATTAATGAATAGTTAATTCATCCAATCATTACTATGAGTTAAATACATACTTAAGGTGACGACTCTGCAGGCATTCTAGTTAGAGACCTCATAGCAAACCCGTACTCGAAACTGAAATAGAGCGACGAAAGTCGTCTATTTTGAAAGGTGAAACCGGATGTAGTTGCATGCATTCCAATTTTCTTTACAATGGGTCTTTCCCAGTGAAGCTTTAGCATTTACAATCCAATTTAGCATGTCTGCTGGTGTTCGACACAAAGGAAGAGTGTCCAATTGTCGGTAAGAGCCTATTTTCTATTTTAAACATAAGTGCTGTGTTTTCCCGTTCGGAATTCCGTCGCGCTTTTCGAAAACAAATGTTTTTATTTTAATGTCGAGTGGGATCCGTCCGCTTGCATTGCAGTGGTGCACAGCTTGGTTGGAAGGAAACACCTGTGTGCCTTATTTTATGCTCTTCTTTGGTCGCAATCTGATCGTTGAGCAGGTATGGATGCATGGATTAATATTTAATATATCGATCATTCAAGGGGTAGGGGGAGATCAAGAAAAGAAAAATGTTGACGGCTACACGACCAGTGAATGTTGTGGTTTTTATGGTTTGGGTGTGTGTGTGTCATACTGTGGTTCGATGCTACCACCCGGGATTCCGTGGGTGGGTGTGGGTGTGTCTGTCAGAAGGATTATCCCACCATTTCTGGGGGAAATCTAACCACATACACAGATGCAGGCATGGGCGGATTTCCCAGGGTGGCATCGGAGGGCAATAGCCACCCGAAATGGCTCCCATGAGAAAAGAGCTCCGGTTAATTTGACATTAACGAGTACAAAACTCCACTAACTGACTGAGGTGACGTCAGGAGGGTGCTGGGGTTTATCTCAGCCAACAGTGAGAAGTAGTTGGGAAGGCGCCCTGAATTGGTGGCTGGCCAATCGCAGGGCGAAGGAGATGGACAAGGCGTGTTTGGCACTCAGAGTGGGAAAAAAAGCCAAATCACATTTGGTAATATACCATCATGAAATAATTGCCTCCTAAAACTGTCCCCCAGCCCTTCTGGCCACCACATCAATATTGTTTCTGGATCCGCCCATGCCTGCAGGTTTTGTCTGTTGGTTTATTACTGTGGCTATTTTCATCCCCAAAGAGAAATTACAAAGACTTCATCTGACTTTCATTCTCTGAGAGCATCTTGCAGCTCTTACTGGGTTTCAATCATAAAAGTCTGTGCATTTAAAGTGTTTATGTTATTGTTTGTCAGTGTATGGGTACCAAGGGAGGAGATACTCAGGGAGACATTAGGCTTAAATTCAGCCATGTGCCAATGACTCATGGTTTGATTCAGTCGCTACAGGGTCTGCAGTGCGGTTTTATCCGTAGGGGGTGCAAGAAAAAAAAAAAGTCTTTCATGTTCTGTGATTTATATCCACACACAGAGACAGCATGGTTGGTGACTGAGTCGTTTGGCGCTTGCGCATCTTGAAATGCTTGAACACTATGTTGCTGATTTGTGACTCGCTTACCTTTTCACATTTTATTCTGTCCGTACATTTTCTCTCCAGCTAGTCCTCACGAGGTTCGTGGGTCCGCTGAAGCTTACTTTAGCCCAAGGCTAGGTTACGTTGGGCTTGTCCTAAAGTGCATATTAGACTCTCACTTAAATTCCTAACTATGGATCAACCACGGAAATATGTTTTGGGAAAGCAAAAGAAGGATAGAAACCCTACCCGAGCACCGAAACAGGAACCCCAATGTGCTAAGCGCATGTCCGCCGCTCCACCGTTCTGTTCATTCTTAAAAGTAAATAGATTGGGTGATCTGTCGTGAAGCCACGAGCTTAGAAATGAGATTGTCTTGATTATGTAAGCTGCTGTATTCGACCAACAATCACAAAATTGGTCCTTGCTGATTACACAGAAAACAGTCGATGGTTCCCGAGACTGCAAAGATGCAATAACTGTTGTACCTTATGCCAGAGGCGGGCTACTTCCTTCTCATTCCTCTTTCTCGCTTGTCCCTGTTTTTCAGCGTCTCTCTTCATTTGCAAGATAGAACGGGAGAAAGAGCGGCGCCATCACCACCAGCCCGAAAGCACGCTCTGCGAGGGCGTCGCTTTGAAATGTTAGGATTGGAGACTGAGGGCGTCCGATGAAATCACAACTGACTGTTTCCGTTCAAGACGGGAGGGGAAGCAGCCGTTTCACGCCAGACCTTTCGTGCCTTTCGATGCCGTTCCCAAACCAGACCAAGACTTAACTCCTATCGGCATCTCCGTATCTTCCGTGAGATTCGTTCTTGCGTAGCAGAGCCCAGATGGAATGGTCGCTAGAGAGCGTGAGGGAGATGCTGGCCGGAGGAATGCAGTCCGTAAGAGACTGCGAGACTAGCGCTTGTGCCACGGTGGGGTGTGTCCTGTTCCTGTTTTTGTGGTATTGCTACAGGGTTGGCCGCGATCACCGCCCCGCTCCCTCGCGAGGACCCGGCAGGGTCGGGGGATTCGTGGGCTCGGACTGCCGGAACAGGGGCGAGGGGAAGTCCGGCTCCATGTTGGAAGACCAGAACGGCTTTGCCTTCTGCCAGTCTTCGGAGTGTTTCCGCTGCACCAGCGCCGGAGAGAGTCTGAACCAGAGGCTTTATCACAGCCTGCAGGAATACGCCAAACGCTACACCTGGTCCGGCATGGGCAGGGTGCACAAAGGGGTTCGCGAACAAGGCCGCTATCTTAAAAGCAGGCCCGCCATCCAGCGGCCCGAAGTCTTTTTCCTCCCCGACCTACCGTCGGCTCCGTTTTTCTCCCGGGAAATTCAAAGACACGACGTGGAACTCCTGGAGCAGAGCTTCCCCACCCTCCTGGCCGAGTTCGAGAGCATCTACAATCAACCCCCGGCCCAAGGGGGATCTCCCCTACCTCCCGGATGGAAGGCTAACAACACCCCCCGTGGCCAGTGGTGGACCTACTACCTAGTCAACCAAGGCACACCTCTGGTACCGAATGCCAGGAGGTGTCCACGGGCCTGGAGGGTGCTGGGCCAGCTGCGTACTTTCATCGCCAATAACGTCTTCGGAAACGCCTGCTTCTCCGTGCTGTCTCCGGGAGCTCTGATCACCGAACATTACGGTCCGACAAACGTGCGGCTACGCTGTCACTTGGGTAAGAAGGTTGGGCAGGGGGGAGCAAAACGCTTGGCGGCAGATGGCTTGCAAAATGATTCTGACATTTTTCAGTCGCGGAAAGTAGACGACTGAAGAAAATGTATCACCTACTCTATGCCATCCTTTAAAATTCCAATACAGGGAATATGGACATATACACATTGCAGAATTCTTATTAATGCAATCAAAACACTGTTTAAGAGAGTAACAAAATACATTGGAATTAAATTAAAATTTCAATCTTGAATTAGGTCCTTTACACAAATCGTGTAGTTTTCTATCATGGTCCTTGGTCTTTACTAAAATTGTGAATTTATGCTTTAAAAAAAAAAAAACTGACAGGTCTGCGTGTTCCACCAACCTGTGAGCTTGTAGTTGGTGGAGAGCCACAGTGCTGGTCTGAGGGCTACTGTCTGCTGTTTGATGACTCCTTCCTCCACAGGGCTTTCCATGAGGGTAAGAAGGGTTTCATCTATAATCCTTATAAAGCGTGATTTATGGGTGTGTGTATGTTAAGATTCTCTCGCTACGTTTGTCCAAACCATGCAACGTAGAGAGTTGATATTTATTATGGTGGCCAAAAACGTCTGTCGGATCCTAATAGACGAGTGATTGACTTTCTTCACCTTCTCTAAGTGTGTACACTCAATCTTTTATTTGTTAAACATCCATTTTTCAAAAGAGATTTTTTTAATAGCACAACAATTGTGTTTTGGTTGTAAACTGCTTGTATTAGAGATGACAACAAAAATTTGGCGGCCGAAACATGATGAGAAATATTGCATTTGCGTCTACAATGCGACGTTAGCTTGGCATCTTCTCTTTTTCCCCTTTTGAGTAGCTAAGAACGGGGCTTCCGGGTTTTCTTTCTAGCTTTGGCATCTTTTATTTTGTTCTCATTTCCACAGAATTTCTTAAATATCCTGTCAATGAATATCCGGAATGGCACAGTGTATTTTCTAAATAACCTTGACAAGCCACTAAATGTTTTGGGATGACTTTTTTTTCCGCTTACGCTTGTAGGAACTGCAGAGGACGGCATCAGGGTGGTCTTCATGGTGGACCTCTGGCACCCCAATGTTGCCGCCGCTGAGAGACAAGCCTTGGACTACATTTTCACTCCCGGGCGCTTGGAGGAGAAGGACGGCAAATAGGTGAACCTGTGAAGAAGAATCGTGTCCAAGCACAAGAGGTAGAAGTTGTGTATGTGTCTGCTGAACTTCCAAGGCGGTTCTCGGTTCTTCTCTTTTCAAAATCAGCTTTCACATACACTGTGTGCTTCAAATTATTTCTCCAATCTTGCAGAGATCATTTGAGAACCTGAAGAAATATTAATTCAATTTTAAACAACTGCACAAAGCGGCACATTTTCAAATATTTACGGTGAGGATCGAAGACAGGGGTGTCCAAACTTTTTCTTTTCTCTGAGGGACCGTTTAAAAAAAAAATCAAAGGATGCAAGCCTAACTTGAAATTCTTCCACTTTTGTTGAATAGACGACCAGAATCAGGGAAAGTGTTTTTCATTGATCATTTGATCGCTGCCAACCATTCCAGTCAAAATGGAATGGACGTTTAAGTGAGACATGACTCAATGCCAACTTTCCAAGTTGAAATGGATTTGATTTTTTTAGCTGTCATTTGAAGCGAATGATTTAAGGGCTACAAAAAAGAAAACAAATAATCCCTAGGTATAAAGATATTCCAAAATACATATATTTACACTTCTGAAAACGTGCTACAACATTTTCTACATTCATTTGAAGGTCATGTTGCTAACGCATGGTTTAAGTGACCAGCTCCACCTTGTGTCAACGCTGAGAAGTGAAATGTAGGTGGGATTTAAGCTTTTTGTGCGGGGCATATTCAAAGATATTTGCTGTAGGACAATAATAAATGGACGGCGGGCCGGAGTTTGGACACCTCTGCTGTAATCTGTCAAAATCTGAGTTGTAACGCGCGATCGGAAATGATTACTTTAGATCTCGGACTCATACGCTCGCGTGACCGGACGATTCGCCGAAAGACGTTTGGCCGACGGACAGTTCGCCGAACGGACGTTTCACCGAAACGGGATTCGCGCGCTCGCCCCGCCCCCGGATCGTGTGTGTACATGTTTTTCAATCTTGGCCCGTGGGCCATATACGGCCCGTTACAGATAACATTCATTTAGGAATAACAAGGGCATGTACTGCCCCCCGCTGGACATATTTCTAAATACAAGTACGTACTACAATCAAAGCTGGGGATTGATGTCTGACACTGAGAAAAAACAACACTAGAAGACTTGTGCGAAATTCTAAGTGCCTTGGACAGACTAAAGGTCTTAGAGAACAATACCTGAAAATGCCATGGAACACACTTTTACTTCTAGTTTAACTTTAAATAATTTCCCACTATTTTAGGAAATATATTCAAAATGATTTGCCGAGAACCTTAATTCAAAGATTAATCTCAACGTTTTCTATGCTGGTGTAAGTTTTCTGGAGTAGGATTTCTGGATTTACAATTTCATTACAGTAGTACTTACTGTTACTACTACTTTATTTTCTCTATTTCTTCTGTCACGTACTGTTCTGCGTGATCTCCAAATGGCTACTACTTTAAACGCAAGGATAAAATAAAAAATATAAAAAATTGGCAGCACATTGTAGTACGTACTTGTATTTAGAAATATGTCCAGCGGGGGGCAGTACATGCCCTTGTTATTCCTAAATGAATGTTATCTGTAACGGGCCGTATACGGCCCCTGGGCCGAGGTTGAAAAACATGTACACACGCGATCCGGGGGCGGGGCGAGCGCGCGAATCCCGTTTCGGCGAACTGTCCGTCGGCCAAACGTCCGTCGGCCAAACGTCTTTCGGCGAATCGTCCGAGTACCATACACTATCTCGTTCCAGTGGCTTAAAGTGCTGGCTTGTGTTACATATTTCCGTAAATATGTTCGATACACATTAGCCATTACCTGAATGTTTACAAAAATATTGCAGCTGAGGTCATCCCTCCTGCAACCGTTGCCGTTTATTTTGCTCCAAATCCTCATTTTACAAGACGTGGTTGAATAAGCACTTATTTTTTTCTTGAATTGGATGACTCAAACTAAACAGATTTAAATGGAGGTGAAATTTCTTTTTAAGTTTGCTAAACTACGGCAATTGGATTGTATTTGGTATTATATTTGTATTGTACATATTTAGGAACTGAACTGAGTTGAAAGCTGGAAAAAAAGTCTTTTGGACTTCAGTGCTTGTAACTATCGTGTCGTCTTGAGTTTATGAATTCATTCACCGCTTTAAAAACTGCTGATTGCACTTGGTAGATTTTGTAAAATACGGATGAAGATCTCTCTTATTTATTTTATGTTATGCATGACATGCTAACACACAATATTACAGTATGTTTGTGTGACTTTAATCCATACTTACAGTTGAAATATAAAGGTTTACAGCTTATACGAAAAAGCACAAATGCCTTTTCTCCCTCACTGTCTGACATAAAATCAGACTGAACTTTCCTGTTTTTGCTGCCCAAGAAATGAACATACAGTGGTACCTCGAGATACGATCGTAATCCGTTCCGAGACTGAGATCGTATGTCGAGCTTTGCGTAACTCCAGCGAACGTTTCCCATTGAAATGAATTGAAAACAAATTAATTCGTTCCAACCCTCTGAAAAAACACCAAAAACAGGATATTGGATTGGAAAAAATGTTTTATTTCTTCTAATTCGCCATATATTGACAAAGAAATAAATAACGAGTGGTTTAATAGTAATAAAATGTGTTTAATAGATGTAAAATTAGACGCATTTAGCGGAGGGGAGACAGAGAAGTTCGGGGGGACTTTATCCACGGCACTTGTAAACGAACAAACTAATTTAAATTAACTTGGATAAATATATACAGACACACTCAAACATACGTTTAATGTAACTTTACACAAAACTGAATTCTAGTTTTGTCTTAATCTTTTGTTACCTTCATTTTCCGGGTTGGCGGTTTGCCACGCCTCCACCCTCACGTTAGCTATCGATGGACTGTTTGCTGTTGTATTCCCTTCAAAATATTCCGAAAATGATGCACACAAATGTCCTCACAATAGGATAACGCACGACCACTTGCCAACGAGAAATAGGTTTAAATGAGCGATCATGGGAGCTCCTTTCCTTAGAAAGAATAACAGGAAATGCAATAGCTGAGCTTACCCACGTATTGATTGTAAGTTTTATTCTGAGAAAGGGTGCCATTGGCTATCGGTGTTGTGTGCACGAGTATACTTCATTACCCAGAAAGCCCTCTTTTTGCCCGCGCATGCGCGTTGTGCGTTTCCTGGTCGAAACTCGTCTGAATAAATCGTTCAGTCCTCGTAGATATAGTAGTTATACACGAAAGAGATGTGGCAAAAAAAGACAGTGCGCTACAATGATAAACAGCCTCTCATGTCATGGCCACCTGGCTTGGTCGCATCTCGAAATTTTAATTGTATCGCGATGCGAATTATTTGATCGAAATTTTCGTCGTAACACGAGCATGTTGTATCACAAGGTACCACTGTATTTTGGTTTGTGATGTGCGTATCAACTCTCAGCAAAGCTGGTAAAGTGCCACTTAACCAAGTAAAGCAGTACGTTAAAGACTTTGGGTGTAAGGCTACAATGAGAGTGGGAATCTATTCATCTGAAATAAATTTAAATTAAAAAAATCCTGTTTGAAAAGGCACAATTTTGAGAAATACTTTAATTTTTAGAGGCATTTTCAGTGGTCTTGTGAACGTCAAATCAAAGTATCAGGGAATAATGAGAATCATTACAAGCTTTATCCAAATTAACAATTGTGCGTGGAAGCTCTGTTATGTTAGTTATTATTTTTTTCATTATTCTAGGAGTTATGGCATACCCCACAACCGAAAAATAAAAATTCCCGATGTTATGTCAGACAGTCGTGGGTTTAAAAGTCCTTCTTTTTGTATAGCGTTTGAATTTCTGGTTGTACATCATACAGTATATGCGCTGTTTAAAAGGGCCTTATTTTATTTTTTTGCACACGACGAGTAATCGAAAACAGCTTCGTGTTTTTGCGGTCGAACACTGTTTACAAAGTCTTAGAACAATGGCGCTCACATTGAGCTGTCGCTTTTTAAATGTGGTTATATGGATGTGGCTCGTCGACATTTCGAAGAAGAGCGTGCTAGTTATCGAAGTTCGTTGTTTAGATTTTACGATGGGACAACGACATTGTTTACATTTGGGACGGGAAACGTTTTTCGAGGCTTTTGCGACCTCTGGTGTTCAAATGGATCATTGCAGGACACTGCTGATGACTTTTGTTGCCATCCACGTGGCAAAGAATTGCAGAGAGAAATTATTTCAAGGACTTGGACGTGTTGAGGTGATGTTTTTGTAATGTTTTAGCGATGCGGTCGGAGATTTCTGGTGGACTTTGCAGATGTTGAGTGATGCATGTGTTAAAGTAGGACAGTGCCTTCAAAAGTCTTTCTAAACTACTTTTGAAATTGAATTTGTCGTATGATGTTTTGTGGCGAGTAGTAGCCAACAAGTTTGGTGGGGATGTTAACACTCTTTTTAATCCATCAATGTTGTTGTTGTTGTTTATTTTTTTATGCAGTTCTGTTTAAAGTACTTATGATATATTTCTTCCTTGTGGATTTTCAAGTGTTTCTGTACATCTAATAAATGGTGAAGAATGTTGAGGAGTCGGAGAATTTTGGTTGCTGTATTAATCGAGCAGCGGTCGTTTCTTCACCGGAACTGTCATTAAGGTAAAGTAAATTAAAACTTATTGCAGACAATGTTTTCTTTTCATGTGTTTTGAAACATTTGGTTTAAGATAAAAGTTGAACCTAACAAAAAATGAATTGCATCAATACAAAATCAACTTAGATTCCATTGTGCTAATTCATTTTTTAAATTTCTTTCTCAATATATAAATTTGATTTTGTATAAAATAGCTAGATTCCATTGTGCTAATTCATTTTTTAAATGTCTTTCTCAATATATAAATTTGATTGTGTATAAAATAGCTAGATCATCCTTTTTAAAATGTGTCCATCAACATAAAATGTTTAAAACTTTCATTTATTTGACTAATAGTACAATGAAAAATTCACTTGGTAAGGGGGTTGACTTCATCAAAGCAGCCAAAATTACATAGCTCGTAATGTGAATGCACATGTGTGTGTATATATATATACTAAATTGAGTTTTTAAAAAAACGAATTAACGTGTAAAAACAGAACCGAGGTGAGTCGGATTTATGGACCTCATTTGTTTCCATACACGTGTAGCCACCCCAACACACACACACACATGCACACACATGCACACACACTGCCCGAAACAGGTGCTGTCAGCCACTCATCGCGAGCTGGCGAGAACTGGTCGACAATGGAAAGGAAGACCGGACGCGTGATGGCGACGGCGACAATCGAGCCACCGCCACGAACGAAACAAAATCGGTAGCCATGAGCGCTTCCTTCCCACCATCGGACTCCACCACCTCGTTGCTCAAAAGCTCCTCGAAAAGATCCCCGCACATCCCCCAAAGCACGGTGGAGACTCGGAGAAGTCACCATCCGCATCACCACCACCGTCCCGCAGCCTCTGCCGCCGCCCCGAGCCCGAGCAATGGAACCGCCGAGGAGGCACTCTTATCGGCGGGCAGCGACGTCAGCGCCCGGAGACCGCTGTGCCATCCTTCGCTCGCCGGTAACCGCGACAGAGGCCAATCCACGCGAGTCAAGTGTCGAGCCCAAGCACCTGACGGCCCCCTTCCGGAGCCCCTAGCCGAGGCCGGTCGCGACGTGAGGGAACGCGGCGCGCACCGACACCACCACCGCCGCAGGAAGCACAACCGAGAGGAGCGACAGCCCGCGGTCGGTGAGCCCGAAGCGGAGCCTCTGCCACCGGAGCCGGAGCAGTTGCCGGAGCTTCGCCCTCGTTACCGAGCACGTCCTCTCCCGATGATGCCCCCTCTTTCGGGTAACCAGGACGATACTACTCCCCTGTGCGAACCGCGGGAGCAGCACAAGAGTGCCGCTTTGACCAAAAGCGGCGGCCGGGCCAGTCGGTCCCCGCCGCCGTCCGCCAGCTCTCCGCCGCTACCGCCGTCCAGCGCCTCCTCGCGGCGTTCCCGGAGATCCAGCGCCGCTTCTTTCGCTTCGGACGTCAACCTTCGCACTGTCCTCAATTCACTCTTTGGCCAGGTAAGCGGTCCTTGAAGCTGCTCTATTCATTCTTTTCTCACCTTGATTGAGCCAAAAGCACATTTTTTTAATTTTTAAAAAAAGAAAACCCAGTATTTGAGTAACACAGTACAAATACTTCATTATTGAGTTAAAGTACGTAGACGTCAAATTCATTTTCACTGATTAGTTCATCGTTCACTGCCCAATAAGGGCACACAGTATGTGCTGTGGTAGTGAGTAAAAGATGGAAATTGTTATTTACCCTTCATAGGATACTCATTTAACTCGTTGATGCCATTGACACCAATAGACGTCCAATCCATTTCCACAAGGAGGCCTGACAGTGATCATTCTCATTGGCTGTCAGCCTCTCCCAGGCGTAAAGGATAGGACATCCATCGCAGTCAATGGCAGTGGTAGACATTCACGGTACTTGGACGTTTGGTCGCCCGGACGTTTGGTCGCCCGGACGTTTGGTCGCCTGGACGTTTGACAACATGACAGAGAGTTTACTGTTGAAACCAGCTCTCAAAATCATATTCATGAGAGAGAGTTTAATATCAAAATATCTACTGTTGAAACCAGCTCTCAAAGTTATATTCACCCGGGCGACCAAACGTCCGGGCGACCAAACGTCCGGTCACGGACATTCACAACCACTGAATTACCGTATTTTCTGGACTATAAGAGGAAAATATATACCCGTACACACGGTGCACAGGGTATAAGTCACATTATTGGGATGGTCTCACTTCTATGGGGTCACGGGTTCGATGCCAAGTTGGTCCTCACTGCGTGGAGTTTCCATATTCCCCCCTGGGCATACATGGGTTTTCTCCGGGTACTCCGGTTTCCTTCCACATCCCCAAAACATGCTGGTGAAACACAGTAAATTGACCCTAGCCTGAATAGTTGTTCTTTGTCTCCTCGTGCCCTACGATTGGCTGGGATAGGCTCCAGCACCCCCTGCAACTTTTATGAGTATAAGCGGTTTGGACAAATGATTGAATGGATGATTTATGTATTTATAGACCATATAAAGCCAGCCCTGAACTTTAGACTTGGCGAACATTAGGTTTGTTTTTTTCCAAATATGCAAATGTACCTTCTACATTGTGTAAATGCGACCATTTTTGGACAAACTTCAGGCCATCCTTGTCCAAAATGGTTTCTTATGTAATATATCCTCCTACGGACCTTCTGAATGAAAGCCTTTCCTATCGAAGAGATCGTGCTGCGGGAGAGGAAATGTGTCCGTCGAAGTGCAAATCCGTACACGGCCAAATATAACTTCCTGCATGATTTATTGACAATTCGGCGCTCGGCGTTTCTTTCTGAAGTCATTGGACTGGTTTTGATTCACTACCTTTTTAGTCTAGGGATAAATCAGTGTTCGCTTCTCCTTTAAGTGCACTTTTATTCGCTAAAATGTAGTGGAAAAACATTTTGCTATAGCGTACGTGCTCCTTAGCAGGAAGCGTGTCTGCTGTAGGTCGGAGTGACCTTGTCTTTTTCCGCAGGGGATGCAAGATGACAGGTGTTTGGGGGGCGGGGCTAGACCAGCAAGCAAGGTGGGAATTAATAATATAGACCATTTGGAAGGGAAAATGAAAGCTAGTGAAGACGAGGGATTCATCACGAAATCCGTTGATTGGCAGTGGTGTGTTTTAGCACCCAATTTTTAGGCACTTTGGTTGTGTGGCTTATTTGAGCATCCACTCTGAGTTGTGTGGATTGCTCAGAGGAACATTTGAAAACACAGGATCGCCGCCCCTTTAATAGGCGTATTCCACTTTCCATCCTTGGTCTGCTTTCTTAGTTTGTTTCCCAGCCTGACTTTTTCTTTCGCTCATTTGACGCAACCAGTGGTGAAGCTTACAGTTATTATTCTCACAGAGCAAAAAGGCGTTGGATTTTTTTTGGGTCGTCATGGGTCTCGTCGAAACCAGAATTTACAGCCCTCTCAAAGGTCGAGCTGCAAATGTTACAGAGAAAAGGCCTTCCTGGTCCTTTTTAATGCCGTATTTTCCCTTTGGTATGGGCAACTGCTTAGATTCAGCCCTCACCGTGGTAAGAGTCCCATTCTACTCCTACTACAAATCACAATGGTAACTGCTACTACTATCACTACTATTACTGCTACCACTACCACTACAAATACAATCACAAGGACTACTGCTACTTTTACCGCTGCCACTACTACTACTACAATCACAATGACTACTACTACAATCACAATGACTACTACTACAATCACAATGACTACTACTACAATCCCAATGACTACTACTACCACAATCACAACGACTACTACTATTACAATTACCACTACTACTACTACAATCACAATGACTACTACTGCTGCTACCACTACTACTACTACTACTACTACTGCTGCTGCTACCACTACTACTACTGCTGCTGCTACCACTACTACTACTACAATCACCATGACTACTACAATCACCATGACTGCTACTACAATCACCATGACTGCTACTACTACTACAATCACCATGACTGCTACTACTACTACAATCACCATGACTGCTACTACTACTACAATCACCAAGCACAGTTGTCATTTTGTTAGCTTCATGAGGTTGTTATAGCAATATGTTTTATTTCTCCGCTCCCAAACATGTTTACTCTTCTTGCCCCGAGCAAACCGTAATGCGCGCTAAATGGAAACTTGGCAGCAGGCCTTTTATCGATGCTTTTAAATTGTTTTCATAGTGTACGTTCTCCACGTCACCCTCTTTTGCCCGGCTCACTCGATTAGAATACTTTACAATTATTGTTCCCATCTTGCCTAATCGTATAAATTGGCTTAGGCAATGCAACTACGCTGTGTTAAAGATATGAATTTAAAATGGAAAAGAACAGGGAATCACGTCATCTATATAATAAATGCAATGGCTGACTGTAAACAAGGCTCATAAACGTGCAAATACCTGTCTATATTAAAGCAAACATTTTTATATTATTCATGTTGACACATTGTCAAACAGACTGCTTACACCGCACCAAAAGTTTACAACGACCCAGTTTTTCCACATTTTGTCCAAAAAATTGCATATTTATAATTATCACCATGTAAAAACGGCATTTTACTACCAAGTGCATATGTTTAAAGATATGCACATTAATGTTTGTTTATAATAGAGTTATTGTATTTACCTGAAGCATGAATTAAATACCATATTTATAATTATGGAAGCAATATCATCATTTAAAAACTGCTTTTTATGTTTGCTTGGGTTATTTTACCCTGACATAGAATGTTAAAAATAAAAAATAAAAACAACCAAAAATAGGAAAGTTACACATATTGACACAATGTTAAATCAACACTAGTCAGACAGTATCAGCCAAAAAAGAGAACCATTTAATTTACAAAATGCTGAATTTGTGATCTTTTGTATCTCTTAAATAGGATTTTATGAATGCATACCTAATAGAGTATCTGGTGAGTTTCTGAACATACTGTAAAGCTACTTAGCGTGCAAGAACAGTATGTTAAGATTCTCTACGATTGTGTCAGAAATGTTCCAAACTCCAAATATAACCTGACAATATATTAAGCTGGCGCACTTTAATTTTTTTATCGGTACATATGATGATCCAAAGACTGTTTGGAATGCATTACATGGGAGCAAGCGGCCAACCAAATTCTGTCACTAGATGTGCTGACGTTTGATGACCCTTCCGTCACCGCCGTGACAGGAAGTGCTGATGTTCCATATTTAATCGCCCGCTTGTGTTTCCTCGCGTCTTAGTTGTTTCCAACGCCTCCAAACTTGCGTCATGCCTCAATGTTGTGTTTACACTTTGTTCTGGTGTTGTTAACCCCTGTCACTTCTGGGATATGTCTGCCCCCCGTCTCTGCCCTTTAAAGGTTGCGTTCATTGTAAGCAAGAAATTTTTAGGGTGGGGGTTTTGGGCTCGAGATCATTCGGAACGCGTGTTTACATTCTTTTGTTTGTCTACTTTTAATGTTGTTGCATAACGGGCAGAAAAAACGCCAATGCCATGTAAAATAGTGTATTTTCCGCACTATAAGGCGCAATGAAAAAAATTAAATTTTCTGAAAAAGCCAGCAGTGTCCCTTTTATATATGGATTAATATTGGTTAATAATTGTATGAAATTCCCGTTAGCACAGCTCCATCTTGTTGATGTATAACACAATCCTCTACTACTGCTACAGCGCCATCTAGTGCATGTATATTCTTACCTAGGTCTACAATGTATTGTGTCTTTTGTCTGTCTTGCTACTGCAACCAAGAAATTTCCTGAATACGGGATGAAATAAAGTTCTAATCCAAGGGTGTCAAACTCGGGTCTGTTCGCGGGCCGCATTAACGTCAACTTCATTTCATGTGGGTCGGACCATTTTTTTATTTTTTTTAAATTGGATTAAAAGAACTGGTTCAAAAGCCCTAAATAGTCAGTTTTTATAGATCTAAAGCAATGTTTATTTGAGCTTTTTTTTTCTTAGTAATGGAAAATGTCTTTTAATCATGTTTTTTATTTCAAATGGAAACAAATTTTTTTTTAAAGTGGAAAATGGAAATATTTGTATACATTTATTTTTAGATTTTACTAAATGCTTTTTGAACTAAAAACAAAAAAGAAAACAATGATTGATTTTAAAAAGGGGAAAATCAGGAAATGTAATGTACATCTTATCATCATTTGAATTTGATCCTAAAATAGAAACTCATGATTTACTTTCTCGGGCCGCACAAAATGATGCAGCGGGCCAGATTTGGCCCCCGGGCCGGCACTTTGACACCTGTGTTCTAATCTATAACTACCACACCTGCCACCACTACTACTACGACATCTTATCTGGTGCGCCTTATATATGAAACCAATTTTGAGAAAGGCCATTCATTGAAAGTGCACTTTTATAGTACGGAAATTACGGTATTTGAGTTCTATCTTAAATGTCGTTTTATAAAGATCATTGTTGTTCTTTGTTTGGACATCAGTCATGTTGGATTCGTTTATACTTGTACTGACACGTGATTTATTGCGTTGACTTTCTAGGACCGAGAGCTACGTCCAGAGGAAATGGATGGTAAGTTGATTTGTCTTTATTAATAAGTCGCCAAAAACAAAGGCCCAAAGGAGTGGAATGAAAACGAATACTGTCTTTTGATAAACAGAGTTGCGGGATGCATTTAAAGAGTTTGACAAGGACAAAGATGGCTTCATCAGCTGTAAAGATCTTGGAAACTGCATGAGAACCATGGGATACATGCCCACTGAAATGGAGCTGATTGAATTGAGCCAGCAGATTAATATGAACCGTAAGAACTGGTTTTGATGGTATTGTGAAGTTTTCACTTGGGAGTCATTTAAAAAAAAATGTTTTTGGTCTTTCTCAAGTGGGCGGCCATGTTGATTTTGAGGATTTTGTGGAGTTGATGGGCCCGAAACTCCTCGCTGAAACGGCGGACATGATTGGAATCAAAGAATTAAAAGAGGCCTTCAGAGAGGTAAGAATTTTGTTGTTTTTCCGTGGCGGTCCGTGCATTTTCTCGTAGCGCCTTCAACGAATCAATCCAACCCTCAAAAACTATTTTATGGCTATAAAACCTCTACAGGTGCGACACATAAAAATAATCAATAGATCAATGCACAAAAAATGGGGTAAAAACCACTTCCTAGCAGCATTTAATGATTAAATACAAATACTGGAGCTTTTCAGACATTACAACTGGGCCAGGGGGGGTGATTTCCCCGGGAAAAGACAGCAATGGACGTCAATGGCGAAACTGCAAAAATTGCACTAAAATGGGGTAAAATCCACTTCCTAGCAGCATTTAGTGATTAAATACAAAACACTGGAGTTTTTCAGATATCAGAACCGGGCCCACAATTGAAATATTATTTAGGAATATAGCCATATTTTACTCACCAAAAATCCTTTTTAACTGTACACAATATCCATCCTCCTTTCTTTCTTCTTTATTTTCTATTGCCATCGAAGCTAATGCTGAAAGTCGAGCCTGTCCTGTCGTATTTCTGGCATAGTCCGTCTTGAAAATGGCTTTAAATCAACACAACAATATATTTGCTTGTGCAGCTCGCTCCAGATACAGTTTGATAGCTCTGGCTAATCACTAGCCAATCATAGTTGGTGAAAGCGATGACGTATCCCTACGCCTGCGAGAAGGCATTGTGGTGTTGCCAACTCGAAATCTGATTTGGTTAAAGCAACAGTCTTATCGACGCTTGTTTAATGCAGCAGAGCCTGCAGAACTGATTGTGAAGGCCTTGAGGCAGATTTCTGACCCTGGCAACAAATAATGGCTGAAATGTGATTGGTTAAATGCCTCAATATGAAAACACATCTGGAAGCAGTGCAACCAGGGGGAAAAGCAATGAAAGGAAGCTAACAGACCATTTGGAATTATTGAATAAGTATTGATGGACAAATATATATATAATATATGATTCAGATATTTCTTAGGCCAGCAGAGAAGGCCTTGACGGCCCGCCACTGCATTTTTTTTATAGTCGATCGGTTGGCTTAATTGTGCGCTTCAATGTTTTTGCATTGCCTGCTAGTTCGACACCAATGGAGACGGCGCCATAAGTACGTCGGAACTCCGGGACGCCATGCGAAAGCTTCTGGGTCATCAGGTAAGATGTCATCGACGTGGAGTATTTTTTTTTTTTGAGATGGCTACGGATCATCGCCGCCTGACTTTTGCAGGTGGGGCTGAACGAAGTGGAGGATATTCTGCGGGAGGTTGATTTGAATGGCGACGGCCTGGTGGACTTTGAAGGTAAAAATACCGGGCTTGCGTTATTTATAGACGACGATGATCGCAATGAAATCGGGAGCCTTCTTTCTCCTCTGGCAGAGTTCGTACGAATGATGTCGCGTTGAGCGCGTGGAACGATCGCGAACGAGAAAGCTCGCTCCTCGAGGACCGGCCAAGATTTCCCGAGCGATTCCGATTCCGATCGTGGCCCGGATTGGAATTTCGACGACTCGAACGTTCAATCAAAAAGTGTTCTTCCCGAGCGTCTCCAGTCCGACGGAGGCGGAACTCGTTGTAGCCTATCTGACGATTGTATATTGTTTTTTATTTGCACTTTAACTCTCACTCGACAACGTCCCGTCTCGTCTCGACGTCGTCCAATGTCTTAGAAAATATCGCTCTGTCTGGATGTGAGAAGAACTGTAGATTCAACTTAGAGTTAGAAAAATGTATATTTGGGACGTCTTTTCTGTGACATCGGGGTCTCGGTAAGGAGCCCACGTAGCAATACTTCATCTGTATCAAGTGTTTGACCAGCTGTCATTTGTCCAGCGTCGTTAAAGAATCGCCGAAACTACGAAATGTACGAAAACACAACTGTGAACTTGTCGAATGTTACCGCCGAGATCCCACCGCGAGCAGTTCATGTAACACATCTTGGCTTTTTTTTTTGGTTGATTTCCCGTCCGAGCTGAAATCTAGATGACCAAAGTACTCGCTGATCCGTGACCGGACGTTTGGTCGCCCGACTTTTGGTCGCCAGACTTTTGGTCGCCAGACTTTTGGTAGAACAGTTTCAAATTATGACAGAGAGAGGGAGAGTTTAGAGTTTAATATCTAAATACTGTTGAAACCAGCTCTCAAAATACTGTTGAAACGATCTATATACTGTTGAAACAATCTAAATACTGTTGAAACGATCTAAATACTGTTGAAACGATCTAAATACTGTTGAAACGATCCAAATACTGTCTAAATACTGTTGAAACGATCTAAATACTGTCTAAATACTGTTGAAACCAGCTCTCAAAATAATGTTGAAACGATCTAAATACTGTTAAAACCAGCTCTCAAAATACTGTTGAAACGATCTAAATACTGTTGAAACCAGCTCTCAAAATACTGTTGAAACGATCTAAATACTGTTGAAACCAGAAACCAGCTCTCAAAATACGGTTTCAACAGTATTTAGACAGTATTTAGATCGTTTCAACAGTATTTAGACAGTATTTAGATCGTTTCAACAGTATTTAGACAGTATTTAGATCGTTTCAACAGTATTTAGATCGTTTCAACAGTATTTAGATCGTTTCAACAGTATTTAGATCGTTTCAACAGTATTTAGATCGTTTCAACAGTATTTAGACAGTATTTAGATCGTTTCAACAGTATTTTGAGAGCTGGTTTCAACAGTATTTAGATATTAAACTCTAAACTCTCATACCTGTCAACCTCTGCCGATAACTGCCCTTATAAATGATTATTGATTCCCCTTACAAACCCCCCAAAAACCTTACAAACACCGTACGAGTCGTACGGTGTTTGTAAGGTTTTTTGGGGGTTTGTAAGGGGAATCAATAATCATTTATAAGGGCAGTTATCGGCAGAGGTTGACAGGTATGAACTCTCCCCCTCTCTGTCATAATTTGAACCTGTTCTACCAAAAGTCCGGCGACCAAAAGTCCGTGCGACCAAAAGTCCGTGCGACCAAACGTCTGGGCGACCAAACGTCCGGGCGACCAAATGTCCGGGCGACCAAAAGTCCGGCGACCAAACGTCCGAGTACCTCGTCGATCGGGAGCAGGTTCACGTCACGCTTTTTGTTTAATTTTTTAGGAACGGCGTGTGTGGGCGGTGTTTAGCGAATGTTAGTGTCAATATGATTGTAGCTGTGGTAAAGTCTTGCAAATCTGTGGTGTTGAAGCAAAAGTCTATGCATGCCAAAGAGATCAGTCCTTTCAGTATGCACATTTGG
This sequence comes from Stigmatopora argus, assembly GCF_051989625.1. Taxonomy (NCBI): domain Eukaryota; kingdom Metazoa; phylum Chordata; class Actinopteri; order Syngnathiformes; family Syngnathidae; genus Stigmatopora; species Stigmatopora argus. The sequence goes on from NC_135391.1 coordinate 4,458,580, forward strand.
ATTTTTAATCAATAGAAACGTTTGGCCAAGTGCAGTGTACAAAAAAAATAAATGTCATTACATTGCAGCCGTATTGTGTGGGTGGCTATTTGTGACTGTGAAAAATCAAAGTAGGTCACCAAAAAGAAGGACAGAACTTCAATTATGGCTAAAGTTTCAACAATTTTCATCAAGATATACCAACAGATTTAGTATGATTTTTTTTCCACTTTTGGTCTTGTAGAAGTCCAAGATTCGGAATTTAAGCATTGTACACATTGTAAAAATCAAACTATTGGCTTTTGCAAGATTGCATTTATCCTCACTAAGGTCGCAGGGGGTGCTGGAGCCTTTCCCAGCTGACTGCGGTCCAGAGGCGGAGGGACACCCTGTCCAATCAGCCTACCATGCATGTCTTTGGAATGTGGGCGGGAACCGGAGTACCCCGAGAAATCCCACACAGGGCTAGGGAGAACATGCAAACTACACACAGGTGGACTGACCTGGATTTGAACCCAAGTCTCCCGCTGTGAGGCCGACACACTGTGAGGCCCTCTTACATTATAAATTACTAATAGTATTTATTGCATAAAACATTTGCAATTGCCAACATGTTTTATGTCATGTCTAAAATGGGATATGCTAACCCAAAAGCATTGAATAATTGAATTTGCTTTAAGAGCAGATGTCACTTTGAGAAATGTGTATATACACAAAGAATAGCAAATGTTTGCACAAAATATTAACTTCGTTAGAATATATAAACGTGGGCTGTGGCTATAAAATATATCTCATCATATCGCTCAATGTTCATAGGCAGTCTTCTACTGAAATATAATACGTACTTTGATAAGTGTGGCATTCAAAAGCAGCCTCACAATCTGTGTATTTCAGTTTTTATTCATTTTATTTTATTTTGATTGACATTTTATAAATCAGGGCGGACGGACGACAGTAAATCCTAAAAACAAAAACGATAGGCTGATTGATCACTCAAAATGTTTTTGTTAATATATACATAAATACAGTCGTGATAAATAGCCGATATGAAAAATAATAATTGAAACCTGGAGTCCATATTTGGCTCATGAAGTCAGTCCACTGTTTAATACCAAAAACTACTAATATTGTGGCCCAAAATGTGATGTTTACGCATTTATTTTTGTTTTAATGACCAAAATATTAATTTTTCCCATAAAGTGTTAATGGCCCGTAATGAGAACGCTCAACATGTACGAAATTGATTAAAAGTCACCATGGCAACCTTTTGGGTCGCTCCACTTTGCTGAAGCCTTGCGTTTGCGTTGGACGCTCCTGATTGGACAAAAGCTCAGCCATTCACGGAGCGACGCCAAAAAGGGGCGGGTCAAAAACGTCGAGGCTACGCGTATTAATTAATAAGTGTCTCGTCGTTCAATCACCATTGACAGCGATAGACGTTACATTCTTTTGAGCTGCCCCGTTCTAGTAGCTTGGACGTCTATCGCCGTCAATGGTAGCCAGTTGTGAAAAAGGCCACGCAAGAAGCATGTTTATGAACACGTTTTATAGAGCGTCTTGGAAAAAGAAACGTGGAGTGAAGACGCAGCTGGGCCGGTAAGAGGAAATACAGGAAGAATGTGATTGGTCGGAATGGATGTCAATCATCCACTGCGTTACGTTGCACTGCAGCTAGCAGCCACTGTAGGTACACTCATACTTTGAATGAAAGTCGTCAAGTGTTCCACGCTGAACGCTCCACCGTCGGGCAAATATATGAACACGGCCAATTCTGCCTTTATTCGCCGGCGTGTGCAACCGGTGAGACGGTTTTTCCAGTGCTAGGCGTTGACTCGGACAACATTTTCGAGGAAAAAAGGTAAGACACATGTTAGCCGCACTCCACTCGACCACGTCTTTCTGGTTAGACAGGTACGCTTAGCCACCTAGCATCACTAGCGACGTGAGCGTGTGTTTAATAGTATTTGAGTACGCTACCGGTGCGTGTTCTAAACGCGTGTCATGATACGGTTTTATTCGTTTTTGCACTTGAATGAGTAAACGTTTTATTGTGGCGTTGTCTCGTGTCCTGCTACCGGGTAGCGGTAGGCTTAGCATTGCGGCTAACTCGCTGCTTGTATCTTATTGCATGTCATGACTTGTGACGTCAGGATTCGGGGGCAAACTCGGAAGTCGTGGATTTGACCGACTGACCGTGCCTTGGATCGGGACTACGTTGGGGATATGCAGCGGCTCACGTCGCGGCTCTTCGCCGGGCTGCTTGCAGCCGGCTTGCTCGTGCAATGCCGGGCGGACGGCGGTGGAGGTGGCGGCGGCGGCCCCAATCTCGCCGAAAGGGTCATCTGGGCTGTCAATGCCGGGGGAGAATCGCACGTTGACGTGCACGGGATTCATTTCAAGAAGGACCCTTTGGAAGGCAAACTCGGAAAAGGTAGGTCGTCACGACGGTTACATGCATGGGTTGGTTATGTATGATGGGAGAGGATCAAACCAGTTCAACTAAAACCACAAATGGTCTTTGCAGTGATGGAGTCATAAACTAGGTCACTCATATTGGACTCGCAATCATCTTTTATAATCAAGTGTCCATAATCGCAACCCCAAATTACCTCTATGTTGTACGTAGTGATAACACGATGAGGCATTGCATACTGTTTCCGTACAGTGTGAAACCGTTTTGATACAGTTTCAAAACTGTGTCACTGAATATTGGCGCTCTAGGGTATCAAAAAGGTAATTGGTTGACTTAAATAACAGTGCTGGTTTTGTGACCGTCAACTTAATGATCCCATATACTTTGCTTTGCTTTGTACTTTGTGCTTTTGCTTTGTTGTTCTGCAGCCTTTGCGACTGTATTGTCTAACTTGTAACTATGCCTTTCCTATATCTGCATTCTCACCCTCTTGCTACTGTCACAATCAAATTTCCAGAATACAGGATGAATAAATTTATCCAATCCAATCTATTAGATTTGAGGTGTAAAGGGCATTTCAATGACTCGTGTATAAAGACAGGAGTCGGACTTAATGCTGATTTTTACAGTACAAATTCAGAATAAAGTCAGAATTCTTATTTTAAAGTGAAAACCCGCAATCTTGAGTGTCTTAACAGAGACACTTGCAATGGAAAATTCAGTTTCTTTTAAATATTGACACCTTTTAAAATGATCTAATGATTCTAGCTATTTAACAATAATTTAATAGGATGCATAACGATATATCACAATATTGACGTATTGTCACACACCATGTATACAAAGCACCACTTAGCTCCTCCCATTTTAGATGTTCCCAGTCTTCCAGAGCGGCTATGGATTTGTTCTCAAGGATTTAGGATCCACATTTTTCCATCTGCAAATGGTTCTGCCGTTTATTAGTGACACTTGAGCTTTTCTGAGGTAAAAGACAGATTTCCAAAATATGATTTAAAAAAAAAAAAAAATACGAGAAACGAGAAATCACTTCGGAGTCTTTTTGTGTGGGGTCCGTAGACATTAAAAATTAAGCGCTTATCTTTAATGCATTAGAGAGGTTTTAAGTGGTGAAAAGAAAAACAATAGCGCAACGTTTCCTGCCATTCATAGAGTGGTACACGGTCGATTGGTCGCCCGGAACATTATTGATAATTACCATTTAAATCGTTGCTCAAATTCCCTAAATACAAACTGCGAATTACTATTTAGTCATACTTCATGCCCTAGTAATTATTAGGCTAAAGAAAAGCTACAAATTTCCCGGACTTTTATTGTTTTTTGTTGGAGAACTTAAGACCCTGACTGACGTAGCTTCTTAAAGGGACAACGCATGTAAATGAAACTGCTCATGGACATTGTTGGCTTTGATTGATGCGTAGAGTTGAGACGTGATCTTTCAGCTAGAGCCTTTCCGACTCTAAAAGTGCTTTCATTTATCTTCGCAGCTTCTGATTATGGAATGCGCCTGCCCATCCTCCGCTCCAGTCCCGAAGATCAAGTTCTCTACCAAACCGAGCGCTACAACGAAGACACTTTTGGATACGACATCCCTATACGAGAGGAAGGGGACTATATTCTGGTGATGAAGTACGCCGAGGTTTACTTTGCCCAGTCGCAACAAAAGGTATCACGTCACGTGACGTTCCCCCGTCAATGTTGTAGACGTGTACGTAACGTAAACTTGTTTACCAGGTGTTTGACGTCCGGCTAAACGGTCACGTGGTGGTGAAGGACCTGGATATCTTTGACCGAGTGGGCCACAGTACGGCGCACGACGAAATCGTGGCCTTCTCCATTCGGCGTGGGAAACTGAGCGTGCAAGGCGAGGTGTCGACCTTCAACGGGAAGCTCACCGTTGAATTTGTCAAGGTGAGTTCAATGTCACCACTGACATCTTGGAAAAGAGATTTACGATTTTAATTCCGTCCCGCACTATGTTTGTCGCTTAATTACTTGTACGCTGTATTTAATTATCCCCACTGAAATGAATTAAAATGCCATTATTAATCACTCGCCCAGGAAAAAAAAAATCTCTAAAGATCTATGATTCTTTTAATGAGGAAGTGGTTTTTAGGTGAGATTAAAAATGCATTAATACAGCTCATAATTAATTCGCTTTTTTAACATCTCTCGGCAGTTTAAATCCATGAGCTAGATGCGTGAATAATGAGATACTTTTTAGATCCGTTTTCATTACTTCAGTCAGTGAGACTACCATTTTAGATTTTAGATTTAGATTTTTTGTAATAATGAGCCTTTTGTTGATCTATTCAAGTTGAAATTTGAGTAAGTGTCTTTGTGATGTGAGCCGCATAAACGCATGACTCATTTTCACACTGAAGACAGTTTCAAAGTTGGAAGAAACAAATCAGCTTGCCCCAGGCGGCGTTTGAGCATGAATATATCCTTATATTCCTCACAAGGGCCTACTGTAGATGAGAGTTTTATTTTTGTAATTCACACTATCACCTTAATGGAAGTCCTGATTCTTTCATCTACACAGTAATCAGATATAAAATACGGCAACATTACCGTGTCGTGACTTGTGATTTATACAGATTGGCCCTTTCAGACCGCCAAGATGCCCACGGTAGATGGGTATGATGTCATAGCTGTTTAGTTTTTTTTTAATTCTGCTTTTGATTGACCATGCCGCTCTGACTTTTTAAAAATTGTGCACTACCCCATTCAAAAAAATGGACACTTTCTTCCATAGCCCAAATTGCAACAAACAATTGTTGAATCAAGTTTTATATCTATATTGTAGTTTCTTTAAGATGAATGACTTTCTATTTTACGGCTGATTAAAAGTTATTTTGTCTTACATTGAAGAGAAATGAGGAAATGTAGTCACGTGACAGTTAAATCATCAACTTCTGCGTCCTTAAGCGGAACGTTACCTGTTGTATTCAGCTACATAACGCCACCTGGAAACCATTGGGGGCGCTGTCTAGGTCGCCAGGCCAAAGGTTCGACTGACCTGTATGGAGGACCAAATCTGCCAAAATAAAAAATAAAAATAAATAAGCAAACAAACATAAATCAGATTGGAATTAATCGGGCCCAATCATGTCAATTTCAGAGGATTGGAATCGGGTAAAAAAAAAAAAACAAGATTGGGATTTGCAAATGTTTTGCTATGGCAGATAATGAGTTAAGGTTAGAAAATAATCCATAAGTGTAATGTAAAAATTTATATCAACAAAATCGTAAAACCTCTGCACAAGTAGTGTTGCCCATGGTGACTTTTTTATTTTTATTTTTTTCAGGGCTATTACGATAACCCGAAGGTCTGCGCTCTCTACGTGATGAAAGGAACCCCAGAAGGTAGTTTTCCCGAACTTAATTTTTCCTTAAATGAAACGGCATTGACATTTTCTTTCTCGTTGCGGAAAGACGTGCCCAAACTCCAGCCTCACCCCGGCTTGGAGAAGCACGAGGAAGAGGAGGACGACGACGAAGACGGCGAGGGAGGCGAAGACGCGGGCAAGAAGAAAATCCCGCCCGATTCCAAGCCCAGGGTCCAGTCGGGACCCCGGACGCCCAACCCGTACGCCGCCGACAACAGCAGCCTCATGTTCCCCATCCTGGTGTCGTTCGGCGTCTTCATCCCCACCTTGTTCTGCCTCTGTCGGCTGTGAGGACGCCCCCCCCCGACGGACACCGGACCACGCGACAGGTGAGGGGAGCGGAGGGGGCGGCGTTAAATAGGCCAATCGTGCAAACGTCTCGGAGGGAATACGGACCACGGAGGACGATTAAAGACAAAAAAAAAGAAAAAAACGCGGGCGCTTACGGGACGAAAAGCCGAGTCGGCGTCAGCCTTTCGGAGTCTGCTTTCCCTGACATTCTCCATTCTTTCGTTGAGCGGACCCAGTCCTCAAAAGCTAAACACGCCTTCGCCAGTTTTGGACGGGTGGGTCGCGGCGTCCGCTTTTCTGTGTTTGGCACGGCGCGACGTTTAAGAAACTCTCGGATTTGTCCGGCGCGCTCCTCCGACTCAGAGGGAACCACAGCAAGCATTTTCCTTTTCTCTCCCGGCGTTTCCGCATCTGGGTTTACAAGCCTCTCGTCTGTCTTCGTGATTCAATATCGTTAATATCCGGCTGAAGGTTCACGTCCGGGGGTGTCCAAACGATGGCGTGTGCCGCCCAGGTTTGATTGGCCCGCGGCTAATGACAAATCGCATTGAGTGTGGCCCTGCACAATAACATTAAATTCAACCTGAATTGTCTTGCGCTTCTCAGCTTTAACAGTGGATGGAGGTCGTCACTTAAAGAGCAAAACTGGGGTGAAATATGATTATTAAATACTAAACTTGCCAGTTGAAATGGATTTTATTTCTGTAATTATGAATGAGTTGAGGTTTACCACAACACAATAATCTTCAGCTATTAGAAGACTGTCAAGTATATCATTTTGCATTTAAAACGTGAAAAAATGGATACATCAGAAGTAAATTATTGACACAACTGAAATGAACTTTGACCAGTGAACCCACTAAAAAGTCAAGGAAATATTGATTTTCTAAATACTGTAATTCTACACAGTTTCTGACATTATAATAAGAAAACGCAGTTTATGTCACTATCTTGTTTTATAAGGTGAGAGACGCAACAAAAGTCTGAATTTTTCGTGGATTGGATTCAATGCTATTTTCATTTTGCTGCGGGCCAATAAAAACTGGGTAGCGGGCCACAGTTTGGACACCCCCATGGTCGCGCTTTCTAATTTTTTTGACTGATACATAGAATTTGGTGCCATTTCCTTGCCTTGCGTGCATTTTTTTTTACTTCTTTTTCAAGACGTGAGCACCTTCTTCCTCCTCTTTGCCAAAACGTCATTTCATTCAGCACCAAAGTCACCGTTTTTGCTGAATTCCACGGTCACGTGTGTGTGTGTGTGTATATGGTACAAGATCTTTTTTTTTTTTTAATCCTTTAACGGTTTTCCTCACTTTTGTCGGAATTGGGGTGTTGGGTTTTTGATTTTTTTGGTTCTAAGCGGTTTTCTCTTTAAAACATAAAAGAAACAAACCCCGTGGCCTTTCTTCAAGAGAGAGAAATGGTTCAAAACCACAAAAAAATGTAGCGGACAGTCCAATGAGATGCCTGTCAAGAAATCCAATATATGACTGGTGTAATTTAAATCGGAAATTGGATTTAGGGTTTGAAATGTCTTTTTTTTAATGGGGGGTTCTTTCAACATGATTTATTTGTGATATTTTGCACTGCCTCGTGTGTGTCGTTGCCTTGAATTATGGAATACTTTGCGCGTTTACCATCGTCAGCCTTCTTTTGTCTCTCGTACGGAGTCGTTTTTGGGGTGAAAGAACCGTCACGGGTCGGCGGGATTTGATTTTGGAGTCGGAAAGAGGGAGTTTTATTGGAATTTTCAAGATCTCGGTACTGCCGTGACTTGGTCTGATTTCTAAAAGCACGAAAGTGGAATGAAGATCCGCTCGTTTGTCCTTTTACATGCGAACCAAAGACTCCATCCGTACTTAGCTACGCAACATGGCGTCCTATCTTTCTACTTCTTTTGAAGCGTTCAATAAATCAGGGAGATCCACCCAGCCATGTTCGAAGACGGTTCTTTTTAAGCTTTGTTTTCTTTTTCACCTTGTGATATTATTATATTGTACCCCGTCGAGCGGAAAGCCCCGCCCCCTCCCCGTGTCTTACTTTCCAACTGTATAGTATATGTGAGTTCAATTAAATAATAATAATAATAAATTAAAAGGGAGACGGATTTGGGATCTCGGCCGGCGTCTCCACCGTCCAGGCAGCGTTTTAAAAGAGAAAAAAAATGGAAAAAATTGTCCCAGCGCGATTGCATCCGATGGCCCTGTATGATCTTTCTGTACCGTTTTGGATGAACAAATGCTCCTCTGAGGCTTGATGGCAGCAGCAGCTCAAGCGCTGTCTCTTTTTAATAAATGTGCTATTTTATCAGACTGTCGCCGCTGGTTTTTCCCCAAAATTCACGTCAGGTTTTGCATGCGGCCTGGTCAAGTGGAAGACCGTGTTTAAGGTAAAAAGTTAAATGACCTTTTATATATGAAGAGAATGTTTAGTTTCCCTTTTTTTGTAAAGTTTAACATTTTTAATGAAGCATATATTTACACTTTTTCTATTTAGTTTTTTAGACAAAAAGTAAAACTTTTTTTTTCTGTCTTATTTAATGATTTCCTTTTTTTAAAAAATTGACAAAAGATTTGTTTAGAGTTTGTTTTTCATTTGTAGGAAAAAAAGTTCAAATTAGTTTTTGGAAATTTAAAACAGAATTTTACATTTTTTTCTTATCCCAGTATTTTTAAGATGTAAAATTTAGAATATAAAACACACAATGTCGATTATTTTCATGTTTCACTTGTCAATGTTAAATATTACATTTAAAAATAGAATATTTAAATGTTTAATGATTAGGTACTTTATATGTAAAAGATTTAAAATAGAAATATTTCATGTTTTATACTTTAAAAAATCTTAAAAAGCTAAACATTATGGCAATATGCCATCAATGCTAATATATTAGCATTTAAATGCTAATACGCCAATTCATATTATGAGCACAATTTTGTTGGGAACAAAAAATTATTTTTTCTGCATTAAAGAGAAATATTCTTGCTCACCTTAACTGACCTTGAAACATAAGGTTTACTAGTTTAAATTGGAACTTTTGTCCCTCCACAGTAAAACCAACGTAAAAACAGTGTATAGATATTTATAGAATTTGTACAAACCACAAGCGTTATAAATTAATATATAGGATTTAGAAGTGCATCATTTTTCCCTCAGCTCGCAAGGAAATCGAAAAGCTCGGCGTGGTCGAGTCCAGTGTCCGTCGGCCGGCCGCCGTGACCTCAGCGGTAGTAGAGGGCCACAAAAGGCGTGTGCACGAGGCCCACGCCGCTGCTTTCGCAACGCACGGCGACTCCGGCTCGGCTGCAGCCTAAGGCCAAAGCCAGCTCCAGCTCCCCCCACGCCTCATCCCGGAGATCCGACTTTCCGCGCGCAGAGGAAAGCGCGTACAAGTGGTGACCACCTCCGGGCCCGCCGGCCACCTCTTGAAGACCCCGGAAAAGGAACAAGAGATCCACTCGCAGCTCCAGGATGGTGCCGTGAGACTTGGAAATGAACCTGGAAGAGGCCAAAGAAGAAGTAGATTTAGGGGAAAGGAAGAGACCAGTTGTGAAGATCCGATGGTTTTTGAACTGGGAGGCCCGCCCGCCACGAAGGTCACTTTAACCCTGTTATCGTACCAAGTTGAAGACTCACCTGGTCGGCAAGTTGCTCTTGGCCATGCTAAGAAGCGAAGGACGGACGTCGATCTGTTGCGGGTTTGTTAACTGGAGGTGAAGCTCGGCTCTCCTGATGCTTAACGAGAAGATCTCTTTGGTGAGGAGCAGCTCCACGTCCGAACCTAAGAAGAACCAAGACCACATTGGTTAAAACTCTTGGTTAAAAAGCACGCTAGGAGTCATTTGTATGTAGAAAGCATTGCATCTACTCCACAACTAAATTTGTTCTTTTCCCCCCTTTTTTAGGACATTTTGTGTCGTAAATACTAGTTATTTCCACCGACTTACCTCTTCCAAAGCGACCCTGCAGTCCCTTCACGCTCCTGCAATCCAGTCCGTCTTGACAGCACCGGTACACCCGCCGAACGAAAGTGAAGAGCGGCCTCTCCGGGAAGACCAAGCCCCGGGAAATACCCGCGCCCAGCGGCCTGACGACGAGGCGCACCGCGGTGGAATTGTCCCTGGGGTTCCCGTAAGAATTCTCCTGCCAGGACGCCGTGAGCTCGGCGCAGCGTTCCCGGCGAGCCTCCGCGGCCCCGCGGCTCTCCCTGGTTGTCCTGGTACGGGTCGAGCTCGCCGGCTGCGGGGCTGGCGCGCGGCGACCTCCGGCGGGGCGACCTCCGGCGTGGCTGATAATCACCGAGACGAGAAGAAAAGCAATCCACGGGTGCAAGTGTGTCAAGGCCATGGTAAGGTTTCTGTATCCGAACACGTAGTAAGTTGGTGTCGGCCGCCGAGTCGTTCGTCCTCTTTATAAGCAGCTTCACAATGGGAACAACTTTTCCACTTGGAATTTGAATCCTGGTCCTCCCTCTTTTTTTGTTTTGTTTTGTTTTGTTCGAAGTCGCTTGACTCCCCGCTGTTTTCTTTTAATGCGCTTGCATAATGAGGCGCCCCGACGAGCGCCTAGCAAGCCCATTCATATTCAGCTAGTTAGCTAATGACGCTAATGACTTCATATATTTGGAACTTCGGCGTGTTAGCGAGACCCACAAACGCATGCACAGGAGGCGAATGCTGTTTTTGGGACAACGTCTTTTTAAACGAAATTAAATCGAATGTTAGTAATATCGATAAAACGGTACAAATGGGTCCTTTTCCCGCTGTAATTTCAAAAAGCTGCCACTGCGTAGTCACCTTTGCCTGTTAAGATACGATTCATTATGGGCTGTTAAATCGGTAAGCAATATACAATACAATCATTTAGGATAACTTAAGTACACTTTAGTTAACTTGAGTCGTATTTTTGGGCCACTTTTTACTTTAAAACCTTTCAGAAAAAATAGGCACCACAGTGGACAGCTATTCAAAGTAGTGTGTTAAGACCTTTAATTCTTTACATGGCAAGAACCTACTTTTAGTCATTACAAAAACTTCAAATTGTCTTATACATAATTTAATAACGATTATTATATTTACGTAAAACATGTGAAATTGTGACTGCCTAACTTAAATATTTTCAATTTTTTAAAGGATGCTTGAAAGACTGAGTGGTGGAGGACTTCGACTCAAATTGTCTTAGACATAATTATAATAGTGTTTATTATATTTACGTAAAACATGTGAAATTGTGACTCCCTAACTTAACAACTTAAATATTTTCTATTTTAAAAAAAGGATGCTTGAAAGACTGCGTGGTGGAAGGCTTCTTTTCAAATTGTCTTAGACATAATTTTAATAACGTTTATTATATTTATGTAAAACATGTGAAATTGTGACTCACTAACTTAACAACTTAAAAACTTTTTTTTAAAAGGATGCTTGAAAGACTGCGTGATGGAAGACTTGGACTCATCTTGAACGGACTTCCAATACTTCAACTCCTGGCGCCATCACGTCAAAGTAAGTTAACGCCGTGTTTGAGCAGTCTGTGCCGGGCCTTGGCGGGCAGCGAGAAGGCGCTGTCCCGGTGGTCGGGGACCCCCGAGTTCACCAGCGCCGCTCCATGTTGCGCGAAGTACGTCTCCTGCGCCACGCTGCGGACCCCGTAGACGGCGGCCGAGGCGTTCCTGCGGTGACGACGAAAAGGAAAGTCAAAGGTGAGCGATATATTGGCGCAACGCCGTGTTGCCGTGACGCGCTGGCTGACAGATCCTTCCCCTGCCCCCCGGCCGCGATCCCCGCTAGGCATTCCCCCACCCCCGCCACTCTAAACGAGCACGGTGGCCAGTCACTGGCGTACTGACCTGATAATAGCCTCCTGCAGAGTTTCAGTGTTACAGAAATGCGAGTGAAGAAGCGAGGCGGCCGTGACAAAAGGAGGCTCGGGGGGTCTCCCTGCTCGAGCAGACAGGTTGGCTGCAGAGACACACAAATCGCTATGTGGGTCCCGCGCGAATCCGGGACCGCTTTCTCTCCGCGGACGACGCCTCACTTGTCAGCGTGCCCTGCTCGCGGTCGTAATGGGCGAAGGTGTAGGGTCTCGCGGCGGCCGGGGTCCCCGGGGGGACGCTCCTCAGATGGGCCTCCAGTCCGTTGAGCGAAGCTAAGCAGCTGTGGTACTGGGAAACAAACGTAAAGGGGGATTAGCATCACAAAGGCGAGTTAGTGCACTCGTGAACTGTTCCCGATGGCCGCCGGGCCTTTTTCACATTCAAATTCGGAGGGTTGCGCCGAGATTGTAAATATTCTAGTAGCAGATATTAGTGCCAGGATGAATATCTTTCACTTTTTTTTCCCCCAGGACATATTTTAATGAAGTGAGAGTTGAAATGGGGTGTTTCTTACCACTTCCTCCATGGCAGCTTGGTCACGTAAGAAGTGAGGCTCCACCAGCAGGGCCAGAACCAGGCCCTTGACTCGGTGCAAGTAGAGAGTCATGGGGACCAGAAGGTTGTCGTCGGCGTAGACAGGTACAGTTTTATCCTTCCCCCGTGTGTGGTCTTGCGATTCCTCGTTGCGGAAGTCTGTCCCCCCTCGGTTCGCGTCTATGTTTTTTCCTTCCACGCCGGAGCTTGAGTCAGAGCGGCCTCGTTCGACTCCATCTCGGTTTGAAATGTCGGCGTTTGAATTCGGTGGAGCTTCGCGCTCGGTCCCGTGGGAAGTGGCTCCGTTTGGACTGGATGGGCACGGATTGGTGGATGAACGAGGGCTGAAGGATACTTTTGGGGAGGACGATGGATCTGATGGTGCAGACTCTGTAGAGGTTGAATCGGATGGTGTCCTTGACAGGTTATGACGTAGGGGAGGATCTTTAGTCGGAGTAGTTTGAGACCTGAGGAAGAACAAAGTTTTTTTTTTTTCTTACTTTCATGGATGATGGCAGTTGACAGCTATCACTTTGGTACTTTTAAAGATCTGCTGAGTAAACTTTGACCAGAAATAGTGTCGATTCTGAAATTACACCCGATTATTTGGACTAAATGTTGTCGTATAATTGTATACACTGGAGGGGTTTTGATTCATTTTTATACTATCACTTATAATGGTTGATTAATTACTGGTAACTAATCAAAAAATCTCAATGTGTTATTTTTCTCTACCCAGGTTTGACGAGAAGTTTCTCCAACAAAGCCAGCCAGACAAATTCAGCTGAATTTCAGTGTCATGATGATCATGCGGACGTGCAACTAAAAACGGGCAAAGTAGGACATTACCACCATTCTCGCTCGACGGGAGCAGACTGCAAGTACTGAAGCTCAAACGCGGTGAGGAAGACGGACTTGGAACTGACAGCGTCGTCGAAGTAGCACGGCGTGCTCGGCCCCTTGGGCGACTGTGCCTGAACAAACAAAGATGATCCAACATGTTCCATTTTGGCACCCCGATTAAAATTGGAATAATGATTTTTTTTTCACTAACCTTAAAGTTTTCACTTTCGTGAACCATAACTTTCATGGTAAGAGCCGGGGACATCTGTGTGCTCACCACCCTGCGAACCAGAGATGACAAAAAATTGAAGTAAACAATTACGATTTCTAGTGAAAACTAACCACTCATTCATTTTTCCAAACTGTATTTCTACATAAGGTTCGAGGAGGGTGCTGGAGCCTATCCCAGCTAATTTGGGCGCCAAGCAGAGACTGAGCAGGAATCAAACCCTCGACCCAGAACTGTGAGTTCCACGCGCTAACCACTCGGTCATTTGCGTGTCACTTTAATATTTGGCCTTTAAGCTTGAAAATGACATGCCGAGTTATCCAACGCTTCAGTACTTCGAGCCCAAATTGGGTTCTTTTTTTGTTAGCCCCTGTGGACAAATAAAGTTTTATTGATGTGAATTGAACACAAAAGATTTCTTGCTTGTTCATTTAGAATTGGTAGCCTGTACACAGGAAGTTCTTAAAGGGGAAGTGGTTTTCCATCCATTGTGTCATCAGCGGTTTGCAAAGAGATATGTGTAGACGCGCCACCCACGCAAGTAAAACACCCTGAAGATCTATTGGTCCAATTTAGAGATAAAATGAGTTTACAAGTAAGAAAAGAACACTAAACTATTCTATGTGTACATTAAAAAACAGTTTCTCTACATAGATTAACGTGCATTTTAGGTTTATCTAAAAAAAATCACCTAAATACTAAATAGTCTGGGGTGGCAAACTGCTGGCTGCGGGCCAAAAGTGGCCCAACAGGGGATCGTTTACGGCCTGCGGGGGGTTCACCCAGAGAAAACCTACGCAAGCACATGCAAACTCCACAGTGAGGATCAACCTGGGATTGAACCCACGTCTGTCAGTCTGCTTACCTTCCCCTGAAAAGAATGCAGCCTGCTAACACTAGAGGGCAGCGCTGGCAGGATTGGAGAATAAGGGCGGCCTTGAGGAGCAGAAGCGGGTCCACCTGGTGAGCAATATCATAATTAATAATACGTCATAATAGATGCAAGAAGAAGAAAAAATACAACGCAACCATATTAATATTGTTTGTTTTGCTTTTGGAAAATGAAACCTTGTGACGTACATTTGTAGAATCAATTGTGGACAACGAAGTGAAGACCAGATGAAGCTCAGAAGGTCCGGCGAGTACGTGGAGAAGATAGCGTGACCACCGAGTGGCCAACGTTTCCTGACTTTGAAGCTGCGGAGTCCCAAAAAGCGAACCAGATTGACGAAATTGTCAAATTTGTGTCTGTTTTTTTTACATTTCACAACATTCCTGTTGTCGGTTTGGTCTTAATTCAAGTTAAGCTAACGATGACTTTTGCATAAACGTCTACTTACGTCCCTAAACGAGTGAATATCGGTAGGGATTGAATCCAAAATATTTTTTTTTAAATCCATAAATACCTGATAGCTTTGTCGCACAGAGCCATTGTAGAAACAAAAGAGGTTTATAAGCGTATCCAGAAGTTGGCAAACACTCGTGGTGGGGGTTTCTGGAGAGCATCCAAGAGCCTAAAGATATGAAAAAATGGGGTTAGCGACGTATCACTGATTGATGAGACATCTGACACACGCTACCCAGAAAAAGTCGTCACGCGTGTGGATGGCAAACTTGTGTCGACGCAGCCTCAGGACGCGAACGGGGGACGCCGAGATCTCCGAAACGCAACGGCCCACGCCGGCCAGTTGCCCGCAGAGGAGCTCCTGGTTGTCCGTGGAGGTCTGCGGTATAGACGGGTTGGTCATGATTCACTTTAGGATTATTTGTCAATGGTGATGTTAGGCCAGTTTGTGGAGACAAACCTCTTCTGGGTAGAAGTAACATATGCCTTTACTGGTGGGGTCTCCCTCTCCTTTCACCTTGGAACCATCGTAGAGGAAGAAGAAATGACACCTGCAGCCAGCACTGTGTGGAAGGATGGGAAAATGGAAATTTAAAGCACCATGTATAGCAAGGCTTTACGTCATAGTATAGTAAGGCTTTTTTTCTTTAAACAAAACCGACAGTATATAAAGGCTTTTTTCTAAAAAAAACAACATAGTATAGTAAGACTTTTTTCTTAAAAAAACAACTTAGTATAGTAAGGCTTTTTTCTTAAAAAATGACATAGTATAGTAAGGCTTTTTTCTTAAAAAATGACAGTATAGTAAGGCTTTTTTCTTAAAAAAACGACATAGTATACGAAGGCTTTTTACTTAGAAAAACGACAGTATAGTAAGGCTTTTTTCTTTTTAAAAAAACGACATAGTATAGTAAGGCTTTTTTTCTAAAAAACAACATAGTATATTAAGGCTTTTTCTTAAAAAACGACATAGTATAGTAAGGCTTTTTTCTTAAAAAACGACCATGTATAGTAAGGCTTTTTTCTTTAAAAAACGACATAGTATAGTAAGGCTTTATTCTTAAAAAACGACATAGTATAGTAAAGCTTTTTTCTTAGAAAAACGACATAGTATACAAAGCCTTTTTTCTTTAAAAAAAACGACATAGGCTAAATTCTTTAAAAAAACCACATAGTATACTAAGGCTTTTTTCTTTAAAAAACGACATAGCATAGTGGTATACTATACATAGTATAGTAAGGCTTTTTTTCTTTAAATAACGACATAGCATAGTAAGGCTTTTATCTTAAAAAAACGACAGTATAGTAAGGCTTTTTTTCAACAACAAAAAACGACATAGTATAGTAAGGCTTTTAAAAAAAAAAAAAAAAAAACACATAGTATAGGCTTTTTTTCTTAAAAAAACGACATAGTATAGTAAGGCTTTTTCTTTAAAAAAACGACATAGTATAGTAAGGCTTTTTTCTTAAAAAACGACATAGTATAGTAAGGCTTTTTTCTTAAAAAAAACGACATAGTATAGTAAGGCTTTTTTCTTAAAAAACGACATAGTATAGTAAGGCTTTTTACTTAGAAAAAACGACATAGTATGCGAAGGCTTTTTTCTTTTAAAAAATGACATAGTATTGTAAGGTTTTTTTCTTTAACAAAACGACATAGTATACTAAGGGTTTTTTCTTTAACAAAACGACATAGTATAGTAAGGCTTTTTTCTTTAAAAAACGACATAGTATAGTAAGGCTTTTATCTTAAAAAAACGACATAGTATAGTAAGGCTTTTTATCAACAACAAAAAACGACATAGTATAGTAAGGCTTTTTTTCCCAAAAAAAACACAGTATAGTAAGGCTTTTTTTTAAAAAAATGACATAGTATAGTAAGGCTTTTTCTTTAAAAAAAACGACATAGTATAGTAAGGCTTTTTTCTTAGAAAAACAACATAGTATTGTAAGGCTTTTTTCTTTAAAAAAACGACATAGTATACTAAGGCTTTTTTCTTTAAAAAAACGACATAGTATAGTAAGGCTTTTTTCTTTAAAAAACGACATAGTATAGTAAGGCTTTTTTCTTTAAAAAAACAACATAGTATAGTAAGGCTTTTATCTTAAAAAAAACGACATAGTATAGTAAGGCTTTTTTTCAACAACAAAAAACGACATAGTATAGTAAGGCTTTTTTTCCAAAAAAAAAAAAACCACATAGTATAGTAAGGCTTTTTTCTTAAAAAAACGACATAGTATAGTAAGGCTTTTTCTTTAAAAAAACGACATAGTATAGTAAGGCTTTTTTAAAAAAAAAAAACGACATAGTATAGTAAGGCTTTTTTCTTAAAAAAAACGACATAGTATAATAAGGCTTTTTTCTTAAAAAACGACATAGTATAGTAAGGCTTTTTACTTAGAAAAAACGACATAGTATGCGAAGGCTTTTTTCTTTTAAAAAACGACATAGTATAGTAAGGCTTTTTTCTTAAAAAAACAACATAGTATAGTAAGGTTTTTTTTCTAAAACAAACGACATAGTATAGTAAGGCTTTTATCTTAAAAAAACGACATAGTATAGTAAGGCTTTTTTTCAACAACAAAAAACGACATAGTATAGTAAGGCTTTTTTTCCCCCCCCAAAAAAAACACATAGTATAGTAAGGCTTTTTTTCCCAAAAAAAACACAGTATAGTAAGGCTTTTTAAAAAAAAAAAACGACATAGTATAGTAAGGCTTTTTCTTTAAAAAAAAACGACATAGTATAGTAAGGCTTTTTTCTTAGAAAAACGACATAGTATACAAAGGCTTTTTTCTTTAAAAAAAAAACGACATAGTATTGTAAGGCTTTTTTCTTTAAAAAAACGACATAGTATACTAAGGCTTTTTTCTTTAAAAAACGACATAGTATAGTAAGGCTTTTTTCTTTAAAAAACGACATAGTATAGTAAGGCTTTTTTCTTTAAAAAACAACATAGTATAGTAAGGCTTTTATCTTAAAAAAAACGACATAGTATAGTAAGGCTTTTTTTCAACAACAAAAAACGACATAGTATAGTAAGGCTTTTTTTCCCCCCCCAAAAAAAACACATAGTATAGTAAGGCTTTTTTTCCCAAAAAAAACACAGTATAGTAAGGCTTTTTAAAAAAAAAAAACGACATAGTATAGTAAGGCTTTTTCTTTAAAAAAAACGACATAGTATAGTAAGGCTTTTTTCTTAGAAAAACGACATAGTATACAAAGGCTTTTTTCTTTAAAAAAAAAACGACATAGTATTGTAAGGCTTTTTTCTTTAAAAAAACGACATAGTATACTAAGGCTTTTTTCTTTAAAAAACGACATAGTATAGTAAGGCTTTTTTCTTTAAAAAACGACATAGTATAGTAAGGCTTTTTTCTTTAAAAAACAACATAGTATAGTAAGGCTTTTATCTTAAAAAAAACGACATAGTATAGTAAGGCTTTTTTTCAACAACAAAAAACGACATAGTATAGTAAGGCTTTTTTTCCCCCCCCCAAAAAAAAACACATAGTATAGTAAGGCTTTTTTCTTAAAAAAATGACATAGTATAGTAAGGCTTTTTCTTTAAAAAAACGACATAGTATAGTAAGGCTTTTTTTAAAAAAAAAACGACATAGTATAGTAAGGCTCTTTTCTTAGAAAAACGACATAGTATACAAAGCCTTTTTTCTTTAAAAAAAACGACATAGGCTAAATTCTTTTTAAAAAACACATAGTATACTAAGGCTTTTTTCTTTAAAAAACGACATAGTATAGTAAGGCTTTTTTCTTTAAATAACGACATAGCATAGTAAGGCTTTTATCTTAAAAAAACGACAGTATAGTAAGGCTTTTTTTCAACAACAAAAAACGACATAGTATAGTAAGGCTTTTAAAAAAAAAAAAAAACACATAGTATAGTAAGGCTTTTTTCTTAAAAAAACGACATGGTATAGTAAGGCTTTTTCTTTAAAAAAACGACATAGTATAGTAAGGCTTTTTACTTAGAAAAAACGACATAGTATGCGAAGGCTTTTTTCTTTTAAAAAACGACATAGTATTGTAAGGTTTTTTTCTTTAACAAAACGACATAGTATACTAAGGGTTTTTTCTTTAACAAAACGACATAGTATAGTAAGGCTTTTTTCTTTAAAAAACGACATAGTATAGTAAGGCTTTTATCTTAAAAAAACGACATAGTATAGTAAGGCTTTTTATCAACAACAAAAAACGACATAGTATAGTAAGGCTTTTTTTCCCAAAAAAAACACAGTATAGTAAGGCTTTTTAAAAAAAAAATGACATAGTATAGTAAGGCTTTTTCTTTAAAAAAAACGACATAGTATAGTAAGGCTTTTTTCTTAGAAAAACAACATAGTATTGTAAGGCTTTTTTCTTTAAAAAAACGACATAGTATACTAAGGCTTTTTTCTTTAAAAAACGACATAGTATAGTAAGGCTTTTTTCTTTAAAAAACGACATAGTATAGTAAGGCTTTTTTCTTTAAAAAACAACATAGTATAGTAAGGCTTTTATCTTAAAAAAAACGACATAGTATAGTAAGGCTTTTTTTCAACAACAAAAAACGACATAGTATATAGTAAGGCTTTTTTTCCAAAAAAAAAAAAACCACATAGTATAGTAAGGCTTTTTTCTTAAAAAAACGACATAGTATAGTAAGGCTTTTTCTTTAAAAAAACGACATAGTATAGTAAGGCTTTTTTTTTTTAAAAAAACGACATAGTATAGTAAGGCTTTTTTCTTAAAAAAAACGACATAGTATAATAAGGCTTTTTTCTTAAAAAACGACATAGTATAGTAAGGCTTTTTACTTAGAAAAAACGACATAGTATGCGAAGGCTTTTTTCTTTTAAAAAACGACATAGTATAGTAAGGCTTTTTTCTTAAAAAAACAACATAGTATAGTAAGGTTTTTTTTCTAAAACAAACGACATAGTATAGTAAGGCTTTTATCTTAAAAAAACGACATAGTATAGTAAGGCTTTTTTTCAACAACAAAAAACGACATAGTATAGTAAGGCTTTTTTTCCCCCCCCAAAAAAAACACATAGTATAGTAAGGCTTTTTTTCCCAAAAAAAACACAGTATAGTAAGGCTTTTTAAAAAAAAAAAACGACATAGTATAGTAAGGCTTTTTCTTTAAAAAAAACGACATAGTATAGTAAGGCTTTTTTCTTAGAAAAATGACATAGTATACAAAGGCTTTTTTCTTTAAAAAAAAAACGACATAGTATTGTAAGGCTTTTTTCTTTAAAAAAACGACATAGTATACTAAGGCTTTTTTCTTTAAAAAACGACATAGTATAGTAAGGCTTTTTTCTTTAAAAAACGACATAGTATAGTAAGGCTTTTTTCTTTAAAAAACAACATAGTATAGTAAGGCTTTTATCTTAAAAAAAACGACATAGTATAGTAAGGCTTTTTTTCAACAACAAAAAACGACATAGTATAGTAAGGCTTTTTTCCCCCCCCCCAAAAAAAAACACATAGTATAGTAAGGCTTTTTTCTTAAAAAAATGACATAGTATAGTAAGGCTTTTTCTTTAAAAAAACGACATAGTATAGTAAGGCTTTTTTTAAAAAAAAAACGACATAGTATAGTAAGGCTCTTTTCTTAGAAAAACGACATAGTATACAAAGCCTTTTTTCTTTAAAAAAAACGACATAGGCTAAATTCTTTTTAAAAAACACATAGTATACTAAGGCTTTTTTCTTTAAAAAACGACATAGTATAGTAAGGCTTTTTTCTTTAAATAACGACATAGCATAGTAAGGCTTTTATCTTAAAAAAACGACAGTATAGTAAGGCTTTTTTTCAACAACAAAAAACGACATAGTATAGTAAGGCTTTTAAAAAAAAAAAAAAACACATAGTATAGTAAGGCTTTTTTCTTAAAAAAACGACATGGTATAGTAAGGCTTTTTCTTTAAAAAAACGACATAGTATAGTAAGGCTTTTTTCTTAAAAAAAAGACATAGTATAGTAAGGCTTTTTTCTTAAAAAACGACATAGTATAGTAAGGCTTTTTACTTAGAAAAAACGACATAGTATGCGAAGGCTTTTTTCTTTTAAAAAACGACATAGTATTGTAAGGTTTTTTTCTTTAACAAAACGACATAGTATACTAAGGGTTTTTTCTTTAACAAAACGACATAGTATAGTAAGGCTTTTTTCTTTAAAAAACGACATAGTATAGTAAGGCTTTTATCTTAAAAAAACGACATAGTATACAAAGGCTTTTTTCTTTTAAAAAAAAACGACATAGTATTGTAAGGTTTTTTTCTTTAACAAAACGACATAGTATACTAAGGGTTTTTTCTTTAACAAAACGACATAGTATAGTAAGGTTTTTTTCTTTAAAAAACGACATAGTATACAAAGGCTTTTTTCTTTTTAAAAAAACGACATAGTATTGTAAGGCTTTTTTCTTTAAAAAAACGACATAGTATACTAAGGCTTTTTTCTTTAAAAAACGACATAGTATAGTAAGGCTTTTTTCTTTAAAAAACGACATAGTATAGTAAGGCTTTTTTCTTTAAAAAACAACATAGTATAGTAAGGCTTTTATCTTAAAAAAAACGACATAGTATAGTAAGGCTTTTTTCCCCAAAAAAAACACATAGTATAGTAAGGCTTTTTTTTTTTAAACGACATAGTATAGTAAGGCTTTTTCTTTAAAAAAACGACATAGTATAGTAAGGCTTTTTTCTTAGAAAAACGACATAGTATACAAAGGCTTTTTTCTTTAAAAAAAAAACAAATATTATTGTAAGGCTTTTTTCTTTAAAAAAACGACATAGTATACTAAGGCTTTTTTCTTTAAAAAACGACATAGTATAGTAAGGCTTTTTTCTTTAAAAAACGACATAGTATAGTAAGGCTTTTTTCTTTAAAAAACGACATAGTATAGTAAGGCTTTTTTCTTTAAAAAACGACATAGTATAGTAAGGCTTTTATCTTAAAAAAAACGACATAGTATAGTAAGGCTTTTTTTCAACAACAAAAAACGACATAGTATAGTAAGGCTTTTTTCTTAAAAAACGACATAGTATAGTAAGGCTTTTTACTTAGAAAAAACGACATAGTATGCGAAGGCTTTTTTCTTTTAAATAACGCCATAGTATTGTAAGGTTTTTTTCTTTAACAAAACGACATAGTATAGTAAGGCTTTTTTCTTTAAAAAACAACATAGTACAGACGCTCCCCTACTTACAAACGCAATTGGTTCCGAGCGATTGTTCATAAGTTGAATTTGTTTGTAAGTTGATTCAGTGCTATATTTTGTATTATAATGTATGTTTAAGGCCGATATAAGTATATTGAAGGTTTATATAAGTGCATTTGTATGTTTAAGGCTTGTATAAGTAACACGCATTGGTTTGTACTGAAAAAAAAAAAATTAATAAAATGGAGAGAATATGTACAGTACTGTAGAGAGAGAGAGAGATTTATGTATTAGAAACTGGCCAAAAGAAGCGACCTAATGACGATTGCACAGTTTTCTTCTTTTTTTCATCATAAATGATGCGGTAGCACTGTATGGCATCATTCAATTGATTTGCAAACTTTGTGCAACGTTCAATATTTGGGTCCTGCTGCTCGATCTTTCTGTTTATAAATGGTACTGACGGTCGAACGATTCAATGCCCGTGAAACGCTCACCACTCTCACGCGCATCAAGCTTCGTTATTATTGCCACTCGTTTCAAATGAAATGGCTTGCCTCTTCCTTGCAACTCCCTCAATAGAAGCCTTTAGCTTTTTACCAAGCATATTCAATATTGGATGTATGAGATATTTAATGATACAAATGAAAAAGGTTCTTTGCACACTGGAGATACATTCACGCACTTCCGCACTGCAACGAAGAAGAAGGTAGATGCTGGGTGAGCTGATCTCTCACAGCGCCAGGCGTCGGTATTAGCGGCGGAAAGAAGAACTACTCCGAAAAAGGCGCGAAATACAAAATTGGACTTGCGAACATTTTTGGACTTAAACGCAATTTGCAGACATGTTCGTATGTACCGTTGTTCGTAAGTTGAATGTTCGTAAGTAGTGGAGCGTCTGTATATAGTAAGGCTTTTTTCTTTAAAAAATCGACATAGTATAGTAAGGCTAAGAAAGTCAGAGAATAAATCTGACTTCTGATTCTTCTCCTAGTTATTGCTGTGGTCCAGTGGCAAAAATATTGGTTCAGAACTTGAGGTGGGAATCAGCAGTGAGTTCAATTCCACTCTTTGCAATTCACAAATTGTTTATTGAGGTAATGAAAAGGATAAATATAACTTCCAATCACTTCATTCCAGAAGTCACTGTGGTCAAGTTGCAAAGACAAACGGTCAGAGCTTCTGGTGGACTCAAGTTCAAATCAGGAGTGAGTTCAATTCCACTCTTTGCAATTCTCAAATTGTTTATTGAGGTAATGAAAAGGATAGATATAACTTCCAATCACATCATTTCAGAAGTCACTGTGGTCCAGTGGCAAAGACAATGGGTCAGAACTTCAGGTGTACTCAAGTTCAAATCAGGAATGAGTTCAATTCCACTCTTTGCAATTCTCAAATTGTTTATTGAGGTAATGAAAAGGATAGGTATAACTTCCAATCACATCATTTCAGAAGTCACTGTGGTCCAGTGGCAAAGACAATGGGTCAGAACTTCAGGTGGACTCAAGTTCAAATCAGGAATGAGTTCAATTCCACTCTTTGCAATTCTCAAATTGTTTATTGAGGTAATGAAAAGGATAGATATAACTTCCAATCACATCATTTCAGAAGTCACTGTGGTCCAGTGGCAAAGACAATGGGTCAGAACTTCAGGTGTACTCAAGTTCAAATCAGGAATGAGTTCAATTCCACTCTTTGCAATTCTCAAATTGTTTATTGAGGTAATGAAAAGGATAGGTATAACTTCCAATCACATCATTTCAGAAGTCACTGTGGTCCAGTGGCAAAGACAATGGGTCAGAACTTCAGGTGGACTCAAGTTCAAATCAGGAATGAGTTCAATTCCACTCTTTGCAATTCTCAAATTGTTTATTGAGGTAATGAAAAGGATAGATATAACTTCCAAACACATCATTTCAGAAGTCACTGTGGTCCAGTGGCAAAGACAATGGTTCAGAACTTCAGGTGGACTCAAGTTCAAATCAGGAATGAGTTCAATTCCACTCTTTGCAATTCTCAAATTGTTTATTTAGGTAATGAAAAGGATAGATATAACTTCCAATCACATCATTTCAGAAGTCACTGTGGTCCAGTGGCAAAGACAATGGGTCAGAACTTCAGGTGTACTCAAGTTCAAATCAGGAATGAGTTCAATTCCACTCTTTGCAATTCTCAAATTGTTTATTGAGGTAATGAAAAGGATAGGTATAACTTCCAATCACATCATTTCAGAAGTCACTGTGGTCCAGTGGCAAAGACAATGGGTCAGAACTTCAGGTGGACTCAAGTTCAAATCAGGAATGAGTTCAATTCCACTCTTTGCAATTCTCAAATTGTTTATTGAGGTAATGAAAAGGATAGATATAACTTCCAATCACATCATTTCAGAAGTCACTGTGGTCCAGTGGCAAAGACAATGGGTCAGAACTTCAGGTGGACTCAAGTTCAAATCAGGAATGAGTTCAATTCCACTCTTTGCAATTCTCAAATTGTTTATTTAGGTAATGAAAAGGATAGATATAACTTCCAATCACATCATTTCAGAAGTCACTGTGGTCCAGTGGCAAAGACAATGGGTCAGAACTTCAGGTGGACTCAAGTTCAAATCAGGAATGAGTTCAATTCCACTCTTTGCAATTCTCAAATTGTTTATTGAGGTAATGAAAAGGATAGGTATAACTTCCAATCACATCATTTCAGAAGTCACTGTGGTCCAGTGGCAAAGACAATGGGTCAGAACTTCAGGTGGACTCAAGTTCAAATCAGGAATGAGTTCAATTCCACTCTTTGCAAATCTCAAATTGTTTATTTAGGTAATGAAAAGGATAGATATAACTTCCAATCACATCATTTCAGAAGTCACTGTGGTCCAGTGGCAAAGACAATGGGTCAGAACTTCAGGTGGACTCAAGTTCAAATCAGGAATGAGTTCAATTCCACTCTTTGCAATTCTCAAATTGTTTATTTAGGTAATGAAAAGGATAAATATAACTTCCAATCATGTATAGGCGGGCCGCCTCGTGGTGTAGTGGGTAAGTCACCTGCCTGCGACGTGGGTGTCGAGGGTTCACGTCCCGGTGTCGCCAGTCAACGACTGTATGGTGTCGGCAGTCGGCCGAAGGCCGACTGTCGAACACCACCAGGAACCCCCCCTCCCAACTGTCTTCCGGTCAGCCGAAGGCTGACCGGAAATATTGTTTTGCTGAAAAAAATGACTAAGTCTTTATTTGAATGAAAAAAGGATTACCCATTTACTGAACTACTAGTGTAGTGATTAGTCAAACGAGAGCGGGATTCGAACCCCATCTCCCACATGGCAGTCAAATCCACTAACTTGAGGTCTGTCTGACCCATTGTCTTTGCCACTGGACCACAGTGACTTCTGAAATGAGATGATTGGAAGTTATATTTATCATTTTCATCACCTCAATAAACAATTTGAGATTTGCAAAGAGTGGAATTGAACTCATTCCTGATTTGAACTTGAGTCCACCTGAAGTTCTGACCCATTGTCTTTGCCACTGGACCACAGTGTCTTCTGAAATGATGTGATTGGAAGTTATATCTATCCTTTTAATTACCTCAATAAAAAATTTGAGAATTGCAAAGAGTGGAATCAAACTCACTTCTGATTTGAACTTGAGTCCACCTGAAGTTCTGACCCATTGTCTTTGCCACTGCACCACTGTAAAGTTGGAAGTTGTATTTATCCTTTTCATTACCTCAATAAACAATTTGAGAATTGCAACGAGTGGAATTGAACGCACTCCTGATTCCCGCCTCATGTTCTGACCCAATGATTTTGCCAGTGGACCACAGCAACAACTAGAAGGTGAAGAATCAGAAGTCAGATTTATTCTCCGACTCTCTTAGCCTTACTTGCTGTCATTTTTTAAAGAAAAAAAGCCTTACTATACTATGTCGTTTTTTAAGAAAAGAAGCCTTACTATACAATATCGTTTTTTAAGGAAAAAAAGGCTTCCTCTACTATGTCGTTTTTCAAGAAAAAAAGCCATGCTATACTATGTCGTTTTTTAGGAAAAAAAGCCTTACTATACTATGTCGTTTTTAAAGACAAAAAAGCCTTACTATTCTGTGTCGTTTTTAAAGAAAATAAGCCTTACTATACTATGTCGTCTTTAAAGAAAAAAGCCTATACTATGTTGTTTTTTAAGAAAAAAGCCTTACTATACTATGTCGTTTTTTACGAAAAAAAGCCTTACAATACTATGTCGTTTTTTTTAAGAAAAAAGCCTTACAATACTATGTCATTTTTTAAGAAAAAAAGCCTTACTATACTATGTCGTCTTTTAAGAAAAACGCTTTACTGTACATGGTCGTTTTTTTTAAATAAAAAAGCCTTACTATACATGGTCATTTTTTAATAAAAACCCTTAATATACATGGTCATTTTTAAAGACAAAAGCCTGACTATATATACATAGTATTTATTTTTTAAACAAATAAAAGCTTCACTTTACATAGACCACTTTAAGTCGTTTTTAAAGACAAAAAAACCTTTATGTCGTTTTCAAAGACAAAAAAGCCTTACTATACTGTGTCGTTTTTAAAGAAAATAAGCCTTACTATACTATGTCGTCTTTAAAGAAAAAAGCCTATACTATGTTGTTTTTTAAGAAAAAAGCCTTACTATACTATGTCGTTTTTTACGAAAAAAAGTCTTACAATACTATGTCGTTTTTTTAAGAAAAGAAGCCTTACTATACAATATCGTTTTTTAAGAAAAAAAGGCTTCCTCTACTATGTCGTTTTTCAAGAAAAAAAGCCATGCTATACTATGTCGTTTTTTAGGAAAAAAAGCCTTACTATACTATGTCGTTTTTTAAAGGAAAAAAGCCACACTATACTATGTCATTTTTTAGGGGAAAAGCCATACTATACTATGTCGGTTTTCAGGGAAAAAGCCTTCCTCTACTATGTCGTTTTTCAAGAAAAAAAGCCATGCTATACTATGTCGTTTTTTTAGGGGAAAAAGCCATACTATACTATGTCGTTTTTTTAGGAAAAAAAGCCTTACTATACTATGTCGTTTTTTAAGAAAAAAAGCCTTACTATACATGGTCTTTTGGTACTGACGGTCGAACGATTCAATGCCCGTGAAACGCTTACCACTCTCACGCGCATCAAGCTTCGTTATTATTGCCACTCGTTTCAGAAGAAATGGCTTGCCTCTTCCTTGCAACTCCCTCAATAGAAGCCTTTAGCTTTTTACCAACCATATTCAATATTGGATGCATGAGATATTTAATGATACAAATGAAAAAGGTTCTTTGCACACTGGAGATACATTCACGCACTTCCGCATTGCAACGAAGAAGAAGGTAGATGCTGGGTGAGCTGAGCTCTCACAGCGCCAGGCGTCGGTATTAGCGGCGGAAAGAAGTACTACTCCGAAAAAGGCGTGAAATACAAAATTGGACTTGCGAACATTTTTGGACTTAAACGCAATTTGCAGACATGTTCGTATGTACCGTTGTTCGTAAGTTGAATGTTCGTAAGTAGGGGAGCGTCTGTATAGTAAGGCTTTTTTTCTAAAACAGACGACATAGTATAGTAAGGCTTTTATCTTAAAAAAACGACATAGTATAGTAAGGCTTTTTTTCAACAACAAACGACATAGTATAGTAAGGCTTTTTTCCCCAAAAAAAACCACATAGTATAGTAAGGCTTTTTTCTTAAAAAAACGACATAGTATAGTAAGGCTTTTTCTTTAAAAAAACGACATAGTATAGTAAGGCTTTTTTTTCCCCAAAAAACCACATAGTATAGTAAGGCTTTTAAAAAAAAAAACGACATAGTATAGTAAGGCTTTTTTTTCCCCAAAAAAACACATAGTATAGTAAGGCTTTTTAAAAAAAAAACGACATAGTATAGTAAGGCTTTTTCTTTAAAAAAAACGACATAGTATAGTAAGGCTTTTTTCTTAGAAAAACGACATAGTATACAAAGGCTTTTTTCTTTAAAAAAAAAAAAGACATAGTATTGTAAGGCTTTTTTCTTTAAAAAAAACGACATAGTATACTAAGGCTTTTTTCTTTAAAAAACGACATAGTATAGTAAGGCTTTTTTTCAACAACAAAAAAACGACATAGTATAGTAAGGCTTTTTTTCAACAACAAAAAAACGACATAGTATAGTAAGGCTTTTTTTCCCAAAAAAAAAACACGACATAGTATAGTAAGTCTTTTTCTTTAAAAAAACGACATAGTATAGTAAGGCTTTTTCTTAAAAAAAACGACATAGTATACTAAGGCTTTTTTTCTTTAAAAAACGACATAGTATAGTAAGGCTTTATCTTAAAAAAACGACATAGTATAGTAAGGCTTTTTTCAACAACAAAAAACGACATAGTATAGTAAGGCTTTTTTTCCCCAAAAAAACCACATAGTATAATAAGGCTTTTTTCTTAAAAGAACGACATAGTTTAGTAAGGCTTTTTAAAAAAAAAAAAACGACATAGTATAGTAAGGCTTTTTTCTTAAAAAACGACATAGTATAGTAAGGCTTTTTTCTTAAAAAACGACATAGTATAGTAAGGCTTTTTACTTAGAAAAAACGACATAGTATAGTAAGGCTTTTTTCTTTAAAAAACGACATAGTGTAGTAAGGCTTTTTTCTTTAAAAAACGACATAGTATAGTAAGGCTTTTATCTTTAAAAAACGACATAGTATAGTAAGGCTTTTTTTTAACAACAAAAAACGACATAGTATAGTAAGGATTTTTTTCCCAAAAAAAAACCACATAGTATAGTAAGGCTTTTTTAAAAAAAACGACATAGTATAGTAAGGCTTTTTCTTTAAAAAAACGACATAGTATAGTAAGGCTTTTTTCTTTAAAAAAACGACATAGTATAGTAAGGCTTTTTTCTTAAAAAACGACATAGTATAGTAAGGCTTTTTTTCAACAAAAAAAAACACATAGTATAGTAAGGCTTTTTTCTTAAAAAAACGACATAGTATAGTAAGGCTTTTTCTTTAAAAAAACGACATAGTATAGTAAGGCTTTTTTTCAACAACAAAAAACGACATAGTATAGTAAGGCTTTTTTTCCCCAAAAAAAACACAGTATAGTAAGGCTTTTTTCTTAAAAAAACGACATAGTATAGTAAGGCTTTTTCTTTAAAAAAACGACATAGTATAGTAAGGCTTTTTTCTTTAAAAAACGACATAATATAGTAAGGCTTTTTTCTTTAAAAAACGACATAGTATAGTAAGGCTTTTTTCTTTAAAAAACGACATAGTATAGTAAGGCTTTTTTCTTTAAAAAACAACATAGTATAGTAAGGCTTTTATCTTAAAAAAACGACATAGTATAGTAAGGCTTTTTTCTTTAAAAAACAACATAGTATAGTAAGGCTTTTTTTCAACAACAAAAAACGACATAGTATAGTAAGGCTTTTTTTCCCCCCAAAAAAAACACAGTATAGTAAGGCTTTTTTCTTAAAAAAACGACATAGTATAGTAAGGCTTTTTCTTTAAAAAAACCCGACATAGTATAGTAAGGCTTTTTTCTTAAAAAACGACATAGTATAGTAAGGCTTTTTTCTTAAAAAACGACATAGTATAGTAAGGCTTTTTCTTTAAAAAAACGACATAGTATAGTAAGGCTTTTATCTTAAAAAAACGACATAGTATAGTAAGGCTTTTTTCCCCAAAAAACACCACATAGTATAGTAAGGCTTTTTCTTAAAAAAAAACGACATAGTATAGTAAGGCTTTTTTCTTTAAAAAAATGACATAGTTTAGTAAGGCTTTTTTCTTAAAAAAACACATAGTATAGTAAGGCTTTTTTCTTAAAAAACGACATAGTATAGTAAGGCTTTTTACTTAGAAAAAACGACATAGTATGCGAAGGCTTTTTTCTTTTAAAAAACGACATAGTATTGTAAGGTTTTTTTCTTTAACAAAACGACATAGTATAGTAAGGCTTTTTTCTTAAAAAAACAACATAATATAGTAAGGCTTTTTTTCTAAAAAAAAAAAACCGACATAGTATAGTAAGCATTTTATCTTAAAAAAAACTACATAGTATTGTAAGGTTTTTTTCTTTAACAAAACGACATAGTATAGTAAGGATTTTTTTCCCAAAAAAAAACCACATAGTATAGTAAGGCTTTTTTTAAAAAAAACGACATAGTATAGTAAGGCTTTTTCTTTAAAAAAACGACATAGTATAGTAAGGCTTTTTTCTTTAAAAAAACGACATAGTATAGTAAGGCTTTTTTCTTAAAAAACGACACAGTATAGTAAGGCTTTTTTCTTTAAAAAACGACATAATATAGTAAGGCTTTTTTCTTTAAAAAACGACATAGTATAGTAAGGCTTTTTTCTTTAAAAAACAACATAGTATAGTAAGGCTTTTATCTTAAAAAAAACGACATAGTATAGTAAGGCTTTTTTTCAACAACAAAAAACGACATAGTATAGTAAGGCTTTTTTTCCCCAAAAAAAACACATAGTATAGTAAGGCTTTTTCTTTAAAAAAACGACATAGTATAGTAAGGCTTTTTCTTTAAAAAAACGACATAGTATAGTAAGGCTTTTTTCTTTAAAAAACGACATAATATAGTAAGGCTTTTTTCTTTAAAAAACGACATAGTGTAGTAAGGCTTTTTTCTTTAAAAAACGACATAGTATAGTAAGGCTTTTTTCTTTAAAAAACAACATAGTATAGTAAGGCTTTTATCTTAAAAAAACGACATAGTATAGTAAGGCTTTTTTCTTTAAAAAACAACATAGTATAGTAAGGCTTTTTTTCAACAACAAAAAACGACATAGTATAGTAAGGCTTTTTTTCCCCCCAAAAAAAACACAGTATAGTAAGGCTTTTTTCTTAAAAAAACGACATAGTATAGTAAGGCTTTTTCTTTAAAAAAAAACGACATAGTATAGTAAGGCTTTTTTCTTAAAAAACGACATAGTATAGTAAGGCTTTTTTCTTAAAAAACAACATAGTATAGTAAGGCTTTTTCTTTAAAAAAACGACATAGTTTAGTAAGGCTTTTTTCTTAAAAAACCACATAGTATAGTAAGGCTTTTTTCTTAAAAAACGACATAGTATAGTAAGGCTTTTTACTTAGAAAAAACGACATAGTATGCGAAGGCTTTTTTCTTTTAAAAAACGACATAGTATTGTAAGGTTTTTTTCTTTAACAAAACGACATAGTATAGTAAGGCTTTTTTCTTAAAAAAACAACATAGTATAGTAAGGCTTTTTTTCTAAAAAAAAAAAACCGACATAGTATAGTAAGCATTTTATCTTAAAAAAACTACATAGTATTGTAAGGTTTTTTTCTTTAACAAAACGACATAGTATAGTAAGGATTTTTTTCCAAAAAAAAAAACACATAGTATAGTAAGGCTTTTTTTAAAAAAAACGACATAGTATAGTAAGGCTTTTTCTTTAAAAAAACGACATAGTATAGTAAGGCTTTTTTCTTTAAAAAAAACGACATAGTATAGTAAGGCTTTTTTCTTAAAAAACGACACAGTATAGTAAGGCTTTTTTCTTTAAAAAACGACATAATATAGTAAGGCTTTTTTCTTTAAAAAACGACATAGTATAGTAAGGCTTTTTTCTTTAAAAAACAACATAGTATAGTAAGGCTTTTATCTTAAAAAAAACGACATAGTATAGTAAGGCTTTTTTTCAACAACAAAAAACGACATAGTATAGTAAGGCTTTTTTTCCCCAAAAAAAACACATAGTATAGTAAGGCTTTTTTCTTAAAAAACGACATAGTATAGTAAGGCTTTTTCTTTAAAAAAAACGACATAGTATAGTAAGGCTTTTTTCTTAAAAAAACGACATAGTATAGTAAGGCTTTTTCTTTAAAAAAACGACATAGTATAGTAAGGCTTTTTTCTTAGAAAAACGACATAGTATACAAAGGCTTTTTTCTTTAAAAAAAAAACGACATAGTATTGTAAGGCTTTTTTCTTTTAAAAAAAAACGACATAGTATTGTAAGGCTTTTTTCTTTAAAAAAACGTCATAGTATACTAAGGCTTTTTTCTTTAAAAAACGACATAGTATAGTAAGGCTTTTTTAAAAAAAACAACAACAACATAATATAGTAAGGCTTTTTTTCAAAAAAAAAACGACATAGTACAGTAAGGCTTTTTTCTTTAAAAAAAACGACATAGTATAGTAAGGCTTTTTTTAAAAAAAAACGACATAGTATAGTAAGGCTTTTTCTTAAAAAACGACATAGTATAGTAAGGCTTTTTTCTTAAAAAACGACATAGTATAGTAAGGCTTTTTTTCAACAAAAAAAAACACATAGTATAGTAAGGCTTTTTTCTTAAAAAAACGACATAGTATAGTAAGGCTTTTTCTTTAAAAAAACGACATAGTATAGTAAGGCTTTTTTTCAACAACAAAAAACGACATAGTATAGTAAGGCTTTTTTTCCCCAAAAAAAACACAGTATAGTAAGGCTTTTTTCTTAAAAAAACGACATAGTATAGTAAGGCTTTTTCTTTAAAAAAACGACATAGTATAGTAAGGCTTTTTTCTTTAAAAAACGACATAATATAGTAAGGCTTTTTTCTTTAAAAAACGACATAGTATAGTAAGGCTTTTTTCTTTAAAAAACGACATAGTATAGTAAGGCTTTTTTCTTTAAAAAACAACATAGTATAGTAAGGCTTTTATCTTAAAAAAACGACATAGTATAGTAAGGCTTTTTTCTTTAAAAAACAACATAGTATAGTAAGGCTTTTTTTCAACAACAAAAAACGACATAGTATAGTAAGGCTTTTTTTCCCCCCAAAAAAAACACAGTATAGTAAGGCTTTTTTCTTAAAAAAACGACATAGTATAGTAAGGCTTTTTCTTTAAAAAAACCCGACATAGTATAGTAAGGCTTTTTTCTTAAAAAACGACATAGTATAGTAAGGCTTTTTTCTTAAAAAACGACATAGTATAGTAAGGCTTTTTCTTTAAAAAAACGACATAGTATAGTAAGGCTTTTATCTTAAAAAAACGACATAGTATAGTAAGGCTTTTTTTCCCCAAAAAACACCACATAGTATAGTAAGGCTTTTTCTTAAAAAAAAACGACATAGTATAGTAAGGCTTTTTTCTTTAAAAAAATGACATAGTTTAGTAAGGCTTTTTTCTTAAAAAAACACATAGTATAGTAAGGCTTTTTTCTTAAAAAACGACATAGTATAGTAAGGCTTTTTACTTAGAAAAAACGACATAGTATGCGAAGGCTTTTTTCTTTTAAAAAACGACATAGTATTGTAAGGTTTTTTTCTTTAACAAAACGACATAGTATAGTAAGGCTTTTTTCTTAAAAAAACAACATAATATAGTAAGGCTTTTTTTCTAAAAAAAAAAAACCGACATAGTATAGTAAGCATTTTATCTTAAAAAAACTACATAGTATTGTAAGGTTTTTTTCTTTAACAAAACGACATAGTATAGTAAGGATTTTTTTCCAAAAAAAAAACCACATAGTATAGTAAGGCTTTTTTTAAAAAAAACGACATAGTATAGTAAGGCTTTTTCTTTAAAAAAACGACATAGTATAGTAAGGCTTTTTTCTTTAAAAAAACGACATAGTATAGTAAGGCTTTTTTCTTAAAAAACGACACAGTATAGTAAGGCTTTTTTCTTTAAAAAACGACATAATATAGTAAGGCTTTTTTCTTTAAAAAACGACATAGTATAGTAAGGCTTTTTTCTTTAAAAAACAACATAGTATAGTAAGGCTTTTATCTTAAAAAAAACGACATAGTATAGTAAGGCTTTTTTTCAACAACAAAAAACGACATAGTATAGTAAGGCTTTTTTTCCCCAAAAAAAACACATAGTATAGTAAGGCTTTTTCTTTAAAAAAACGACATAGTATAGTAAGGCTTTTTCTTTAAAAAAACGACATAGTATAGTAAGGCTTTTTTCTTTAAAAAACGACATAATATAGTAAGGCTTTTTTCTTTAAAAAACGACATAGTGTAGTAAGGCTTTTTTCTTTAAAAAACGACATAGTATAGTAAGGCTTTTTTCTTTAAAAAACAACATAGTATAGTAAGGCTTTTATCTTAAAAAAACGACATAGTATAGTAAGGCTTTTTTCTTTAAAAAACAACATAGTATAGTAAGGCTTTTTTTCAACAACAAAAAACGACATAGTATAGTAAGGCTTTTTTTCCCCCCCAAAAAAACACAGTATAGTAAGGCTTTTTTCTTAAAAAAACGACATAGTATAGTAAGGCTTTTTCTTTAAAAAAAACGACATAGTATAGTAAGGCTTTTTTCTTAAAAAACGACATAGTATAGTAAGGCTTTTTTCTTAAAAAACAACATAGTATAGTAAGGCTTTTTCTTTAAAAAAACGACATAGTTTAGTAAGGCTTTTTTCTTAAAAAACCACATAGTATAGTAAGGCTTTTTTCTTAAAAAACGACATAGTATAGTAAGGCTTTTTACTTAGAAAAAACGACATAGTATGCGAAGGCTTTTTTCTTTTAAAAAACGACATAGTATTGTAAGGTTTTTTTCTTTAACAAAACGACATAGTATAGTAAGGCTTTTTTCTTAAAAAAACAACATAGTATAGTAAGGCTTTTTTTCTAAAAAAAAAAAACCGACATAGTATAGTAAGCATTTTATCTTAAAAAAACTACATAGTATTGTAAGGTTTTTTTCTTTAACAAAACGACATAGTATAGTAAGGATTTTTTTCCAAAAAAAAAACCACATAGTATAGTAAGGCTTTTTTTTAAAAAAACGACATAGTATAGTAAGGCTTTTTCTTTAAAAAAACGACATAGTATAGTAAGGCTTTTTTCTTTAAAAAAAACGACATAGTATAGTAAGGCTTTTTTCTTAAAAAACGACACAGTATAGTAAGGCTTTTTTCTTTAAAAAACGACATAATATAGTAAGGCTTTTTTCTTTAAAAAACGACATAGTATAGTAAGGCTTTTTTCTTTAAAAAACAACATAGTATAGTAAGGCTTTTATCTTAAAAAAAACGACATAGTATAGTAAGGCTTTTTTTCAACAACAAAAAACGACATAGTATAGTAAGGCTTTTTTTCCCCAAAAAAAACACATAGTATAGTAAGGCTTTTTTCTTTAAAAAACAACATAGTATAGTAAGGCTTTTATCTTAAAAAAACGACATAGTATAGTAAGGCTTTTTTCTTTAAAAAACAACATAGTATAGTAAGGCTTTTTTTCAACAACAAAAAACGACATAGTATAGTAAGGCTTTTTTTCCCCCAAAAAAAAACACAGTATAGTAAGGCTTTTTTCTTAAAAAAACGACATAGTATAGTAAGGCTTTTTCTTTAAAAAAACCCGACATAGTATAGTAAGGCTTTTTTCTTAAAAAACGACATAGTATAGTAAGGCTTTTTTCTTAAAAAACGACATAGTATAGTAAGGCTTTTTCTTTAAAAAAACGACATAGTATAGTAAGGCTTTTATCTTAAAAAAACGACATAGTATAGTAAGGCTTTTTTCCCCAAAAAACACCACATAGTATAGTAAGGCTTTTTCTTAAAAAAAAACGACATAGTATAGTAAGGCTTTTTTCTTTAAAAAAATGACATAGTTTAGTAAGGCTTTTTTCTTAAAAAAACACATAGTATAGTAAGGCTTTTTTCTTAAAAAACGACATAGTATAGTAAGGCTTTTTACTTAGAAAAAACGACATAGTATGCGAAGGCTTTTTTCTTTTAAAAAACGACATAGTATTGTAAGGTTTTTTTCTTTAACAAAACGACATAGTATAGTAAGGCTTTTTTCTTAAAAAAACAACATAATATAGTAAGGCTTTTTTTCTAAAAAAAAAAAAACCGACATAGTATAGTAAGCATTTTATCTTAAAAAAAACTACATAGTATTGTAAGGTTTTTTTCTTTAACAAAACGACATAGTATAGTAAGGATTTTTTTCCAAAAAAAAAACCACATAGTATAGTAAGGCTTTTTTTAAAAAAAACGACATAGTATAGTAAGGCTTTTTCTTTAAAAAAACGACATAGTATAGTAAGGCTTTTTTCTTTAAAAAAACGACATAGTATAGTAAGGCTTTTTTCTTAAAAAACGACACAGTATAGTAAGGCTTT
This sequence comes from Stigmatopora argus, assembly GCF_051989625.1. Classification (NCBI taxonomy): domain Eukaryota; kingdom Metazoa; phylum Chordata; class Actinopteri; order Syngnathiformes; family Syngnathidae; genus Stigmatopora; species Stigmatopora argus. The sequence continues at coordinate 4,494,776 of NC_135391.1, forward strand.
TTTCTTTAAAAAACGACATAATATAGTAAGGCTTTTTTCTTTAAAAAACGACATAGTATAGTAAGGCTTTTTTCTTTAAAAAACAACATAGTATAGTAAGGCTTTTATCTTAAAAAAAACGACATAGTATAGTAAGGCTTTTTTTCAACAACAAAAAACGACATAGTATAGTAAGGCTTTTTTTCCCCAAAAAAAACACATAGTATAGTAAGGCTTTTTCTTTAAAAAAACGACATAGTATAGTAAGGCTTTTTCTTTAAAAAAACGACATAGTATAGTAAGGCTTTTTTCTTTAAAAAACGACATAATATAGTAAGGCTTTTTTCTTTAAAAAACGACATAGTGTAGTAAGGCTTTTTTCTTTAAAAAACGACATAGTATAGTAAGGCTTTTTTCTTTAAAAAACAACATAGTATAGTAAGGCTTTTATCTTAAAAAAACGACATAGTATAGTAAGGCTTTTTTCTTTAAAAAACAACATAGTATAGTAAGGCTTTTTTTCAACAACAAAAAACAACATAGTATAGTAAGGCTTTTTTTCCCCCCAAAAAAAACACAGTATAGTAAGGCTTTTTTCTTAAAAAAACGACATAGTATAGTAAGGCTTTTTCTTTAAAAAAAAACGACATAGTATAGTAAGGCTTTTTTCTTAAAAAACGACATAGTATAGTAAGGCTTTTTTCTTAAAAAACAACATAGTATAGTAAGGCTTTTTCTTTAAAAAAACGACATAGTTTAGTAAGGCTTTTTTCTTAAAAAACCACATAGTATAGTAAGGCTTTTTTCTTAAAAAACGACATAGTATAGTAAGGCTTTTTACTTAGAAAAAACGACATAGTATGCGAAGGCTTTTTTCTTTTAAAAAACGACATAGTATTGTAAGGTTTTTTTCTTTAACAAAACGACATAGTATAGTAAGGCTTTTTTCTTAAAAAAACAACATAGTATAGTAAGGCTTTTTTTCTAAAAAAAAAAAACCGACATAGTATAGTAAGCATTTTATCTTAAAAAAACTACATAGTATTGTAAGGTTTTTTTCTTTAACAAAACGACATAGTATAGTAAGGATTTTTTTCCAAAAAAAAAACCACATAGTATAGTAAGGCTTTTTTTAAAAAAAACGACATAGTATAGTAAGGCTTTTTCTTTAAAAAAACGACATAGTATAGTAAGGCTTTTTTCTTTAAAAAAAACGACATAGTATAGTAAGGCTTTTTTCTTAAAAAACGACACAGTATAGTAAGGCTTTTTTCTTTAAAAAACGACATAATATAGTAAGGCTTTTTTCTTTAAAAAACGACATAGTATAGTAAGGCTTTTTTCTTTAAAAAACAACATAGTATAGTAAGGCTTTTATCTTAAAAAAAACGACATAGTATAGTAAGGCTTTTTTTCAACAACAAAAAACGACATAGTATAGTAAGGCTTTTTTTCCCCAAAAAAAACACATAGTATAGTAAGGCTTTTTTCTTAAAAAACGACATAGTATAGTAAGGCTTTTTCTTTAAAAAAAACGACATAGTATAGTAAGGCTTTTTTCTTAAAAAAACGACATAGTATAGTAAGGCTTTTTCTTTAAAAAAACGACATAGTATAGTAAGGCTTTTTTCTTAGAAAAACGACATAGTATACAAAGGCTTTTTTCTTTAAAAAAAAAACGACATAGTATTGTAAGGCTTTTTTCTTTTAAAAAAAAACGACATAGTATTGTAAGGCTTTTTTCTTTAAAAAAACGTCATAGTATACTAAGGCTTTTTTCTTTAAAAAACGACATAGTATAGTAAGGCTTTTTTAAAAAAAACAACAACAACATAATATAGTAAGGCTTTTTTTCAAAAAAAAAACGACATAGTACAGTAAGGCTTTTTTCTTTAAAAAAAACGACATAGTATAGTAAGGCTTTTTTTAAAAAAAAACGACATAGTATAGTAAGGCTTTTTCTTAAAAAACGACATAGTATAGTAAGGCTTTTTTCTTAAAAAACGACATAGTATAGTAAGGCTTTTTTTCAACAAAAAAAAACACATAGTATAGTAAGGCTTTTTTCTTAAAAAAACGACATAGTATAGTAAGGCTTTTTCTTTAAAAAAACGACATAGTATAGTAAGGCTTTTTTTCAACAACAAAAAACGACATAGTATAGTAAGGCTTTTTTTCCCCAAAAAAAACACAGTATAGTAAGGCTTTTTTCTTAAAAAAACGACATAGTATAGTAAGGCTTTTTCTTTAAAAAAACGACATAGTATAGTAAGGCTTTTTTCTTTAAAAAACGACATAATATAGTAAGGCTTTTTTCTTTAAAAAACGACATAGTATAGTAAGGCTTTTTTCTTTAAAAAACGACATAGTATAGTAAGGCTTTTTTCTTTAAAAAACAACATAGTATAGTAAGGCTTTTATCTTAAAAAAACGACATAGTATAGTAAGGCTTTTTTCTTTAAAAAACAACATAGTATAGTAAGGCTTTTTTTCAACAACAAAAAACGACATAGTATAGTAAGGCTTTTTTTCCCCCCAAAAAAAACACAGTATAGTAAGGCTTTTTTCTTAAAAAAACGACATAGTATAGTAAGGCTTTTTCTTTAAAAAAACCCGACATAGTATAGTAAGGCTTTTTTCTTAAAAAACGACATAGTATAGTAAGGCTTTTTTCTTAAAAAACGACATAGTATAGTAAGGCTTTTTCTTTAAAAAAACGACATAGTATAGTAAGGCTTTTATCTTAAAAAAACGACATAGTATAGTAAGGCTTTTTTTCCCCAAAAAACACCACATAGTATAGTAAGGCTTTTTCTTAAAAAAAAACGACATAGTATAGTAAGGCTTTTTTCTTTAAAAAAATGACATAGTTTAGTAAGGCTTTTTTCTTAAAAAAACACATAGTATAGTAAGGCTTTTTTCTTAAAAAACGACATAGTATAGTAAGGCTTTTTACTTAGAAAAAACGACATAGTATGCGAAGGCTTTTTTCTTTTAAAAAACGACATAGTATTGTAAGGTTTTTTTCTTTAACAAAACGACATAGTATAGTAAGGCTTTTTTCTTAAAAAAACAACATAATATAGTAAGGCTTTTTTTCTAAAAAAAAAAAAACCGACATAGTATAGTAAGCATTTTATCTTAAAAAAACTACATAGTATTGTAAGGTTTTTTTCTTTAACAAAACGACATAGTATAGTAAGGATTTTTTTCCAAAAAAAAAACCACATAGTATAGTAAGGCTTTTTTTAAAAAAAACGACATAGTATAGTAAGGCTTTTTCTTTAAAAAAACGACATAGTATAGTAAGGCTTTTTTCTTTAAAAAAACGACATAGTATAGTAAGGCTTTTTTCTTAAAAAACGACACAGTATAGTAAGGCTTTTTTCTTTAAAAAACGACATAATATAGTAAGGCTTTTTTCTTTAAAAAACGACATAGTATAGTAAGGCTTTTTTCTTTAAAAAACAACATAGTATAGTAAGGCTTTTATCTTAAAAAAAACGACATAGTATAGTAAGGCTTTTTTTCAACAACAAAAAACGACATAGTATAGTAAGGCTTTTTTTCCCCAAAAAAAACACATAGTATAGTAAGGCTTTTTCTTTAAAAAAACGACATAGTATAGTAAGGCTTTTTCTTTAAAAAAACGACATAGTATAGTAAGGCTTTTTTCTTTAAAAAACGACATAATATAGTAAGGCTTTTTTCTTTAAAAAACGACATAGTGTAGTAAGGCTTTTTTCTTTAAAAAACGACATAGTATAGTAAGGCTTTTTTCTTTAAAAAACAACATAGTATAGTAAGGCTTTTATCTTAAAAAAACGACATAGTATAGTAAGGCTTTTTTCTTTAAAAAACAACATAGTATAGTAAGGCTTTTTTTCAACAACAAAAAACGACATAGTATAGTAAGGCTTTTTTTCCCCCCCAAAAAAACACAGTATAGTAAGGCTTTTTTCTTAAAAAAACGACATAGTATAGTAAGGCTTTTTCTTTAAAAAAAACGACATAGTATAGTAAGGCTTTTTTCTTAAAAAACGACATAGTATAGTAAGGCTTTTTTCTTAAAAAACAACATAGTATAGTAAGGCTTTTTCTTTAAAAAAACGACATAGTTTAGTAAGGCTTTTTTCTTAAAAAACCACATAGTATAGTAAGGCTTTTTTCTTAAAAAACGACATAGTATAGTAAGGCTTTTTACTTAGAAAAAACGACATAGTATGCGAAGGCTTTTTTCTTTTAAAAAACGACATAGTATTGTAAGGTTTTTTTCTTTAACAAAACGACATAGTATAGTAAGGCTTTTTTCTTAAAAAAACAACATAGTATAGTAAGGCTTTTTTTCTAAAAAAAAAAAACCGACATAGTATAGTAAGCATTTTATCTTAAAAAAACTACATAGTATTGTAAGGTTTTTTTCTTTAACAAAACGACATAGTATAGTAAGGATTTTTTTCCAAAAAAAAAACCACATAGTATAGTAAGGCTTTTTTTAAAAAAAACGACATAGTATAGTAAGGCTTTTTCTTTAAAAAAACGACATAGTATAGTAAGGCTTTTTTCTTTAAAAAAAACGACATAGTATAGTAAGGCTTTTTTCTTAAAAAACGACACAGTATAGTAAGGCTTTTTTCTTTAAAAAACGACATAATATAGTAAGGCTTTTTTCTTTAAAAAACGACATAGTATAGTAAGGCTTTTTTCTTTAAAAAACAACATAGTATAGTAAGGCTTTTATCTTAAAAAAAACGACATAGTATAGTAAGGCTTTTTTTCAACAACAAAAAACGACATAGTATAGTAAGGCTTTTTTTCCCCAAAAAAAACACATAGTATAGTAAGGCTTTTTTCTTAAAAAACGACATAGTATAGTAAGGCTTTTTCTTTAAAAAAAACGACATAGTATAGTAAGGCTTTTTTCTTAAAAAAACGACATAGTATAGTAAGGCTTTTTCTTTAAAAAAACGACATAGTATAGTAAGGCTTTTTTCTTAGAAAAACGACATAGTATACAAAGGCTTTTTTCTTTAAAAAAAAAACGACATAGTATTGTAAGGCTTTTTTCTTTAAAAAAAAAACGACATAGTATTGTAAGGCTTTTTTCTTTAAAAAAACGTCATAGTATACTAAGGCTTTTTTCTTTAAAAAACGACATAGTATAGTAAGGCTTTTTTAAAAAAAACAACAACAACATAATATAGTAAGGCTTTTTTTCAAAAAAAAAACGACATAGTACAGTAAGGCTTTTTTCTTTAAAAAAAACGACATAGTATAGTAAGGCTTTTTTTAAAAAAAAACGACATAGTATAGTAAGGCTTTTTCTTAAAAAACGACATAGTATAGTAAGGCTTTTTTCTTTTTTTTAAAACAACATAGTATAGTAAGGCTTTTTTCTTTAAAAAAACGACATAGTATAGTAAGGCTTTTTTTCTTTAAAAAAACAACATAGTATATATAGAAAGGGTATTTTTTTTTAAAATGACATAGTATAGTAAGGCTTTTTTCTTAAAAAAACGACATAGTATACTAAGGCTTTTTTCTTTAAAAAACGACATAGTATAGTAAGGCTTTTTTTCAAGAAAAAAACGACAGTATAGTTAGGCTTTTTTTCAAAAAAAAAAAACACAGCATAGTAAGGCTTTTTTCTTAAAAAAACGACAAGTATAGTAAGGCTTCTTTAAAAAACACAGCATAGTAAGGCTTTTTTCTTTAAAAAAAACGACATAGTATAGTAAGGCTTTTTTTTAAAAAAACGACATAGTATAGTAAGGTTTAAAAAAAAGACATAATATAGTAAGGCTTTTTTCTTTAAAAAACGACATAGTATAGTAAGGCTTTTATAGTAAGATTTTATTTGTTCAAAAAGTGACTATGTATGCTAAGGCTTTATTTGTTTAAAAAAGACCATGTATCGTAAGGCATTATTTCTATTAAAAAATGACCATGTACAGTAAGGCATTTTTTCTTTAAAATATGACTTTGTATAATAAGGCTTTTTTTCTTGAAAAAAGACCTTGTATAGTAAGACTTTTATTTGTTCAAGATAACGTAAGAATTTAACATCTGTTCGTGTATGTAATTGTTAGCTTTACTATGAATGTATAGTTCAGTATTAGTTTCAAAACATACTCGATTTTTATCATACATACATTTTAGGGCAACATCTCTAAAGGATTTGTGCGAACGCAAAATACGTTCCAAATTGTAAATCCTCCATTTTAATATTGACTTCATTCTAAATTTAATTTAACAAACTCCACGGTAAAAATGTTTGTAGATCCAGCATCCTTAAGAGGAGGGGGTGGGGGTTAGCTTATTAAATGCCCTAAAACCACACAAGTTCGTCGGCTAAGGGGTTTTCATTCCTAAAATTGTAAGAAAGAAGGTCTTACCCTTCCGCCATGGTCCAAAATGATGTATTTTGACTTTGTCATGAGTTCTCTTCAGGTTCTCGCCGACACCAAACCACAAAACGCCGATAGTGTGCTGATGGCAAAACGATCGTGAAACTCTATGCAAATGTATGACGAAGTTACCACATAAATTCTCGCCTCATAGTGGTATAAGGTTTTGTCTAAATTCACTACATTGGCGAAAAAGTATAATATTCTTTTGACGAAGTCAATTAAGTTCCTCTGTGGTGGAATGCAAATCAGTCACACGCCAAACGAGTCATGTGAAAGTACGGCGAGCGACGAGGAACAAAAATAATTTGACAAAAGACAAAAGTACTTCTATTTTACTACAAACCCTGCCAAAATATTCATCAATTGCTTTTTGTACCATCAAATTCAGCATTAAATATAACAAAACTACCGTAACGTTACAATTGTTTTGTTATTGTGCTAGCTAACACCGAAGCTAGCATGTGCTTATTTACTAGCAAAACATTTACAATAACAACGCACCTGCTGCTAATTACAAACGTCTGTTGCACATAGAAAACTATTGTTATGCCTGAATAACATACTATATGAAGATATGTCTCATAAAAGTAAGAATATCCAAGTCATTGCTGCATTGAAGAATTAAATACACACAAAAACATACAGTATACTTGGGTTTTTTTATTTTTATTTGAACAATCAAACATTTAGTTGATCAAATTGGCAACTCAACCGAGCTGAAAAGAGAAGCAATGGTAAACAAGTTCAAAATGATCTACGACCACCCGGTTTGCTCCAACATCTTATATAAGCACAACCAAGGAGCACAGGCAATAAATATAATTAATATGCAATTAATTCATGTAATTTACTCACATTGAGTAAGAAAAAAAATCTGTCTCCAAGGATCCCTAAAAACACTCAAATTTAATTGCTATATCCCAGCAATTTGAATTGCACAAATACATAACTAAGCAGCCATGAAGTAATAAATATATATTTAATGTAGTGTGTCCATGTTTTGATTCTCTGGCAAGGGAATCTGAAATGATTATGCCAAAGTATGTCAAGCAAAACAAAAAAACTCAGATTATTTTGTAGTTCATCATACTGGTCACGTCCGACTAACAGAGAAAGTCTGGGTCACGTCAGGCAGTTGTTTATCAAGTAGTAACAGTTCCTTTTCCAACTTCCTCATTTTCAGAGCTCTGTAGACCATTTCTTGATCGCGGTTCTCAATTTCCTTCTGTAGGTAGGCGTAGTAAAGACATCTTACATCTTTATCCTGCTAAAAGAACACACGCTTACTTTTATAGCATGAGAATATGATGGATTATTACCAGTGGATGCTCACCTCTAGAACTCTGGCAAAAGATGAAGATGGCAGTGATGTGGACTTTTCCGGCCTCTCCGTTTGCAGCTAACATCAAACAAACTTGTTAAATGTTTTCTCAAACGATAACCAAAATTACAAACATAATTGCAAAACTTACAATGCTATACAAATGGCGAATAAAAACTGAATGTGATGATATGGGTGTGCCAAATTTGATTCAAAATAGAATGTCAATGACAGATTAAGAGTTAAAACTGGAAAAAATGAATGAAAGTATCATTTTAGTGGGACACTATTTTGATTTTTAATACAATGGTGTCCACAAATCTCATAAAATTTGTGATAAGAAGATGGAAAATTCAATTAATCGCATTCGGAATCCTCTTTGAATCTTTGAATAAAAATAGCTTTTCACTTTACTTAGATTTGTTGACACCGTGGAATTTAAAATCAACATTTTTTTCCTCCAAATGATAGCTTTTCTCAGTTTATCTATCCTCCGTCCTTGAAAAAAATATGGAAATTTTGCAATTCCACATTATTGCACTCAGTGTTTATCGTCCTAACGATTTTTTATGTTTATGTATTTTTATGAATGACTTACCCCAGGTACATTAGTGCCATTTAAAACGCTTATATCCCCACTGATGCTGTCTGGTTCCGTCTTTACTACACTTAGGATTTTGGACTGCCTGGGCGCTGCAGAGAGTAAAAACTTGACTTAAAAAAGAACAAAAACATTTTATTTGTTATAGAGAAATAAGCAAGTACACTTACCATTAACAAAACAACTTTGAGAGTCGGGAACCGATTCCGAAGAGGGTGCTTCAGGCGAGACCTTTTCTTTATAAGCAAAAAGAGTGAGATGAACAAAAACGCTCTGAATGACCAAATAGGATGAACACATTCAACATAAGCTTCTTGAGTCTAGAAGCTTATGTTGTAGACTCTACATGAAAGTAACACCTTCATTTAGCAATTAGTCTACATCAGGGGTTGGGAACCATTTTGATGGAAAGAGCCATAAACATTCATATTTTTTTAAATGTTAATCCTCGAGAGCCATGTCAACATACATCAAAATGTGTGCCTTTTTAGTGACTTCACCACTTTTATACAAAAAGTCCCTGAATTATTTTGACAACATTGTTACGTTGTTGCTAATCAATGAGTATCAATTAGAATATCCATGAAGAAGAGTGTAATGTAAAAAAAATATGATCATAAGGCGCTGGAGGTAGTGTCAATGCCATCATACCAATGTAACGCTCCTATTCCTGCACTTTCTCACCAGCAGTTTCCATAGTTTACCTCACAGGTTAGCGAAGAGCCATATGCACCCATCAAAAGAGCCATATGTGGCCCCCGAGCCATAGGTTCCCTACCACTGGTCTACATGAAAGTAACACCTATAAGTGTTAGTAAAATCTTATTGAAATTGATAGATTTTAACATTAGGTGAATAGGGATTTAATGTCTATTATTTAGGCAGTGGCTCCGTAGCCATAGTTTCTTACTATTTACCCCACACAGAATTATTACCGGCTAAATAGCCATATGGGCCCATATAGGCTATTTGACCGGTTACCGGTAAGGAGCCACTGCCAAAAAGTACAGCATAATGAAAATTTCTGAATGCCTCCAAGAATTCCTTTCTTATTGCCACTCATCACAGGAGGATTACCACTACCAAATTTCATTTCAATTCAAATGTGTCCAGTTTTTCACTCATACTTTAAAAGATATTCTCACCTGTAGCTAAACTTCCCTCCACAACTGGTCCGGATAACAGGGACTGCCTAATTAATCCATCTTCTGGATGTGGAAGAACCGCTGGAAACAATGTGTCACTGCTACTGCCCTCAGTACTTGAATTATACGCAAATTTGTTTGAGATGATTTCAGTTTGCTCCTTCATCAGAGCACAAGCCTCCATCGTTCCACATTGGAAATTTTGGGCGATTTTGGAGTCGGGGAACATGTTGCGAAACAACTGGGCAGCATGACCGGCAGCACTGACTGGAATGTTGTGTTCAAGTAAAAACGCCACGAAGTGCATTTCTGCTGTCGTTGTTTTGTGCCGCATGTCTTTATCTTCTGATTCATTTCCAAACATGCGGCTGATGGAAGGTTGCCTCTTCGTCAGTTCCAAGTTTTCTTTGTGTCTGGGTCCTTCTACGTGCGTTTTACAGTCATTAATTCCACCATGCGCCACGCTGAAGTTGCACATGCATGCTGAGCAATGTGCAAATGTCGGTCCTTTTGGAGAAGGTTTCAACGTTGGGTATTTCGTCGAATACGAACCAATAAACTTTTGTGAGTGTCTGGATTTCTTCTTTGAAATTTCCTCCAAATTGTCATCCATTTTTTGCTTATTCCGAGCAGGCATATTGGTCAGACTGACCGATGCAGTGTACACCTACTTCCGCTAGAACAACCCCGGAAATGATAGGAGTTGTTTCAAAATAAAAGACTGGTGGTTTAGTCAGCCTTAATATTACACGTATCTTATGAAAATAAACGAAAATGTTAGAGGCTACCTATGCAATAGATTGTTATCAATTTCGGCCATTTTGCGTCAGAGCCTAAAATAATACTACTCTCATTTCAAAACATTATGCCATAATGTTTCGAAATGCAAGTAGTATATTATAATATGGACTCAGATGGGAATCATTAGATTAAGATTAGATTAATTTGTGAGAATAAGCAGTGACATAATAAATTGAAAATTAAGTGCAAACAATAAATTTGAGTTTACTCCAAATTTAGTAATATACTCACATTTAACAATTGTTAAAAGACAAAGCCAATTAGATTACAATTACATTAATTTGTGAGAATAAGCAGTGACAATGAATTGAAAATTAAGTGCAAACAATAAATTTGAGTCTACTCCAAATTTAGTAATATACTCACATTTAACAATTGTTAAGACAAAACCACAAATGTTCACACCATTAACACAGAGAACCCAATTACACAAAATAGAGGTAATAACGTTACTTTATTTCAGATATTGAGGACGACACTTTGCTTGAGTTTACAAAGAACTACCGGTTTAGGTCCCTCGTGTTCAGAGGTAAACACAGAAGAAGTAAGCTGTAAATGAGTGTTGTCCTGGAAAGAAAAAAAACTGGTCCTCGTGCCTGTCATGTGGTTTGAAGGTGGGTTTATTCATCATGACCCTCGTAGCCATCAGGAAGGGCATTCGAGTGGGCATTGTGAAACAATGATTTGTTGCCATCTCCCCAAGGGAACCTCTGTTTAGTAATAGAACAACTTTCAGAAACAGGCATCACAAAGCAAGCGAGCATGAGGAATTGAAGGTTTTCAAGTGCAACCAACCTTAGTGCGAATGCGGAGGTGCGAGTAAGGGATGAACTCTGGTTGTTCATGGCTGTGTTGCTGTTCCTTCAGGTACATGTTCAGCATGCACACAGCAACGCCTGGGAGTGCAACCACGAAGGTGAGGATCTTCCATGTCCTGGCTAGAGAAACAGTAAATCATCATCGGGAAAGAGGGGGATTTTACGTGTAAAAACGATGTATATTTTAGCACAAAAAACGTTTGTTGTCAACTCAGTCTTCATCGGATATTAATCCTTCACCTTTAATTTGTCCTGAGTTGTTTGGGATGCTATGCTAATATTAGCGCTAACGGCACAGCAACAAGGTCACTGGGGAAAAACGCCAGTCGTTCTGGTTAAATAAAAAATCAAAGTTTGGTCTTTAATGTCAGACTTACCAGCTTGCTCGCCGTGACCACCAGCAGCCGCCGCAGAAAGCTGGCGACGGGTCTGCGTCAAAGAAGACCTCAGCAACGCTTGAGTCAGTCGACCGAGAGCCGCCATCTTGGTTTCAAATGACTTCCGACGAAGCGGAAATACGTAGGTTGGAATGTCACGTGACAGGAAAAGCCAGGTCTTACAATTATGTTTTAAATATATATACATTATTGGTAAATATTTGTCATTATGGGTGTTATATGGGATTTAGTCAGATTTTGTACAAATAATAAACAAGTGGAAATATTTTAAATTCGACTTTGTATATATACTATATTAGTCGGTTGGCGAATGAGATACCCCCGTCTACAGGAAGCAGATGATAGGACAGGAGTGAAATAACACGATTATGGGGTACTAGATAAAATAAATAAAAATTTAAAAAACGCAAAATTTTGAGTAATTATGATGCACATTTAAAATTTAGATGAATTACACACACACATACACACAGATCGATTGTTGCTGACTTTTTTTAAGTGAGGACATTTCAACAGTTCATGGTCAGAGTCCAAAAAGGCAATAATAATACATTTTCTTGTGGTGGGGAAAAATTCAGATGAATTGGTAAGTCCTTTTGTGTTGAAAATCATTTTTTCATTTTCTTAGGTTGAATTACGCTTGTAGATGTTTGACTTTAGATACTAATAAATTAGCTGCTATCAACTGTCAAATATTCTTTTAAGAAAAATGTCAAATGGCTAGATGTTTCCATTTTTATGCCCTTGAGCAAATAAAAGGAGGAAATTAGCATATTTTTATTTTGAACATGCCAGACAAAATAAAGATCTTTTATAGGTGATGGAAACTGGATACAGCCAGTTTGAGTCAACCTCTGAGAGATTTGAGCTCGCTGATCAGAATGTGACATTGCCAAAAGGTACATTACGTTATAATTCAACGTTTCCAGATGTCTCCCTCTTCTTTTTTTTTAATTCATAGACATGAAGAAATTGCTAGAGATATGTCCTCTATGGCATCCTAGTTTCCTTGCTTTTAATTCATCTGATGGTAACTGGGATTAAATGTAGTATGTCTTTCACGTGCAATATGCTAGCAAATTCATACAACAGGAAATATACGCCTTTTTATTCGGTTTCCAGTTATATTTTGAAAGCGGCTCTGTTTTCTGTTTCCCACATTGATTTCTGTTACAAAAACAAAATGGAGGATTATATGGATTGCGGTTCTCCTATTTTCTCTCACCTCTTTTCTGTTTCTAATCTGTTTTCAGCCGCAATGTACGACATGTTCCTTTCTGGAGAACATTTAGTACGCGATCAGGAAAGTTTGGTGGCACCATGTGGGAATGTTTGCTGTATACACAGCTGCGTACGGGAAAAAAAGGCAGAAACACAAAAGTCAAATCGTGTGATGAAAATAGTGTTATATTGAAACAAAAACAAAAAAGATATAAGAACTCAAATCCAAATTATTTTCATGAAACACACAAGCAAAGGAAAACTAAGATGAGATCAAAAGTTAATCATTCACTTGAAGAATATTGGGCAGAAATTTGGAGCTTAAACAAGTATAAAAGTAAAATATACTGCGTTACCATACTGTATCTTGATAAGTAGTCATTCATTTTCCATACCTTTTATTCTCAGAAGGCTCGCAGGGGGGTGCTGGAGCCTCTCCCATCTAACTGCAGGCACCAGGCAAGGGACGCCCTGAATCGGTGGCCAGCCAATCGCAGGACACAATGAGACAAAGGACAACCAATCATAGCTAGTGGCAATTTAGAGCAATCAATTAGCTTAGCATGCATGTTTTGGGTAAGTGGGAGGAAACCCCGAGTACCCCGAGAAAATCCACACAAGCTCAGGGAGAACATGCAAACCCACCTGGGATCAAACCCTCGACTCCAGAACTGCGATGCGGGCGCGCTAACCACTCAACCGCCAGATAAGCATTCATTCATTAATTTTCTGATTTCTGATTTTCATTCATCATCCTCACATGGGTCGCGAGGGGTGCTGTAGCCGATCCCAGCTAACAACGAGCACCAGGCATCCTGAATCGGTGGCCAGCCAATCGCAGGGCACGAGGAGCCAAAGCACAACCAATAATAGCGAGGGCCAATTTCGAGCGATCGGTTAGCTTAGCATGCATGTTTACGAGACGTGGGAGAAAAAATGCAAATCCCCCGCAATGAGGACCCACTTGGGATTGAACCCTCGACACCAGAACTGCGAAGCCGACATGCTAACCACTCCTCCACCGGACCACCTCACTGATAAGCAGTGAAAGCAAAATTCTCCAAGTGAAAACGAGCTCTACTCCTCCCCCACACCTGTTCCTTATCGCGGCTTCACCTTTCGGCCTATAAGTAGCAGCAAGCCGTGACCATGCTTCCTTTCTTTCTCTCTACGCCGGGCAGGCAAGCATGAAGCTAGCAGCTTTTTTTCTGTTGCTCGCGACAGGTAAGAGTGAGCTCTTCAAAGTTGGCGCCACTTTTAAAACCATTTCTCCTAACGCCTTTCCCCACCTAGCTTGCACGGCGAGCGGTGCCCGGCTGCCCAAGCACATATGGCAGTTCGGCAAAATGATCGAGTGCGCCCAACCGGGAGTCAGCCCGCTAAAGTACAATGATTACGGCTGCTGGTGCGGGTTCGGGGGCACGGGGAACCCGGTGGATGACCTGGACAAGTGAGATGGAGATACTAAACAACACGTTAAGCTTTTACGTATTGAATTTACCGTATTTTCACGACTATAAGGCGCAAATAAAAGTCTTAAATTTTCTCCAAAATAGACAGGGCGCCTTATAATCCAGTGCGCTTTATATATGGACCAATACTAAAATTGTTATCACGATAAAATAGTATAAATCAGTCGATAGGGTACACCATCCTCTACAGCTCTCACAACTACGGCAAGCAGCCCCCGACTCTACTATTTTCCCCGTAGAAAAAGTACTGCGCAGTGACTGCTGGGATATATAGTTCTTTTGTCAATACACCCAATGGATTGTGGCCTGTATACATCGACATCAACACAGCTTTACGAAGCATGGAAAGCAGCGTTGGAAAAGTTACGCTAGCTACTATTTGCGAATGGATTGTGGCCTGTATACATCAACATCAGCACAGCTTGTCGAAGGGTGGCAGGCAGCGCCGGGCTAGTTACGCTAGCTACTATTTGCGAATGGATTGTGGCCTGGCGATCGGCATCAACACAGCCTTGCGAAGCATGGAACACAGCCCCGGAATAGTTACGCTAGCTACTAGCTAGCTACTATTTGCGAATGGATTGTGGCCACCTGCACAAACGTATAAAACTCAGCGTTTTTGATGACTAATTTGGACAATTGTTCAATTCGGTCACGGAAAATTAGGCCTTTGATGGATTTGTGGGTGATAATGACGTGAGTAAGTTGTAAAATGGCTAAATAAAGTACAACAGAACTCAGTTTTGCTTCCGTTGCCTTTTTAAAAACGTGTTTTTAGCGTGTGGGTGTAGCGTGCAAGAACTATATATCCCAGCAGTCACTGCGCACCGGAAACCGGAAAGAGTCTGGGGCTGCTTCCGGTAGCCAGAGCTATTGCGGTTCAATATTCATATATAATATATATGCGTCTTTAAAAACGGTGCGTCCTTTGTGTGTTTAAAATACAGAAATAGCACTCGTTACTGACACTGTGGCTAAAAATATGATGCGCCATATAGTCGTGAAAATACGGTAAGTCAGTGGTGTCAAACATAGACACGTAAACACGCTTTTTTCAGGTGCTGTAAAGTCCACGATAAATGCTACGAAAGTAGCCGAAAGAAACCCGGATGCACGAACATTAGCGATCTTCCGTATGTTCTGGTTTACGATTACACTTGCAGTGATGGACAAGTATCTTGTTCAGGTGAGTCGATTATTAGCTTGAGAATTGTGTGAGTTGTGATATTGTTACTGACGTGGTGTTTTTTGTGTGTTTCCATAGCAACTAATAACAAATGCCAATCTGCGGTGTGCGAGTGTGATCGTGTGGCCGCTCACTGCTTTGAGAAGGCTAAATTCAACTCGGAAAACAAGAACTTGGATCCAGATGTTCACTGCGTCAATTGAGCAAGATAATAAATAAACAAACCCCTCCCACAGAAAAAAAACTGTTAAAGCATTTTTGTCAAAATTCACATTTATTTAGTGTTTTTACATGTGAAATGAGGTAAAATTGATTTTTAGAAATGAATCGGGCTCGTTTATATTTGCACAAATTTTTCGGAATACCTTTTTGTGTTCTTTGGCTTTAAAAGAAATTTTTTGGAGCTTGTTAATAGATCTAAGGCAACATGGACTATTTTTGCTTAATTAACTCAAGTATTTTTCAGGGGAATTTAATTTTAGTCACCGAGCGGAATAATACGTTGGTTTGAACAAAAAAAATGGAATCAAGTGAAATTAAGAATAGCAAAAGAAAGTTGTGTATTGAGCAAACGCAATGCAATCAAAATTAAAAACATATTTAAAACTCCAATGATTCTAAATTATATTGGCTTGTATAGAAGAGTAGTCACGTACTTCTTTTTGTATCGGTGCGTTGCGCTCAGAACCATGACGCCATCCTGCGAGATAACAAAAAGTCAAATATTCAAGAAAAGGGACCGTCGGGTTTTTCACAGTAAAGCGATAAAACTTTTCAGAAGAATCTGCTGCAACTCGTATAAAAAGGAAGTAAGGGATTTCAAATTTAAGACAAATCTGAACAGCACACAACTACGACAAAGTACCGTATTTTGAGGATTGTAAATAAAATAGTTTTATATAGATTATACTATTATATATATATAGTTTGAGAAGCCCTTCCACCCAAGTGTGATTTTGCAGGAAGAGCAGGAAGTAAACATGACCAATAGAAACATATTATTTAGTACTGTTTACCACTTGGTTTTCAATATGTAATGTCTGTTGCTGGTCTCGCGTTTGGTAAATAAATGACCTATAGTAACGTGTTCTTTAGTATTGTTTACAACTTGCATTTAAATAAGAAGTGTCTGTTCTTGGTCTCAGGTTTTGTAAAAAAAAAAATACATTTCTGAAGCTAACATGGCTTAAAGTGACGCATTTTGTAGTATTGTTGAGAACTTGCATTAAAATAATTAAGTGTCTGTTCTTGGTCTCGGGATTTAAGAAATACACTGACCCTCAAAATGACAATTTTTAGTCCAGTGGATGTCCACTGTATTGAAATTAGTGCAATTTATTGTCTTAAAAATAGGGTTGAAATGTGCGTTACCTTGATGGAGAGGGCGTATAAGTGGTTGAGCATCACGTGGTTGGGCTCAGGAAGCAGAGTTGGGTCACACTGGGCACAAAAATGGGTATGGTTTCCCATTAAAAAGAAATTGGAACCTTTCAAAATGCTGAAAGTGGAACATACAGAAATCCCCGTGTCTTTGTTGAGGAGCACTTGAAGCAAGTGTGGAGGTAAAATGGGAGGGTGCTTGAGCTTGTCTTCTGACTTGACTACGTACGGGTCCTGCAGGTAGGGGCCGGGAGGGGAACTGGATAAGTCTGCCAAAAAATAAGAGTTAGGGAAACTTGAAAATTGGAATTGGGTGGAAAAATATTGCTAGGAAGATTTTTTTAATAGCTACAATGCAGTAAAATAATAAAGTAACACAAATTTAGGATTAATTACAGAGGAATCGGTACCGGCAGGTTTTCAAATCAGGTGACCCCTTACACGAACGCGGGTGTAAAAATAAAAATAAATTGCATTAAATACCTGAGATTTCTGTAGAATCCTGAGAGTCAATTCGGAGGGCATCAAAGACCTCAAAGTCGGTCGTCTTCACCTCAATGACGTTATTAACCGTCCCTGTTTTGGTTGTGATCACAGCCTGCGAGTGAATGAGACAATACATACCACAAAAAATGAATTATTTACTGTGGGGATAACCTGAGTTAACACGGAGTGATGTTGACAGCCATCAATGAGTTGACTTACTGTCAAAACAAAGAGAAAAGTAGAAGATCGAGTTCATTGGCTCACCCCCGTAGGATCCAAAGTCCACTGGCCGTCGACGCAAAACTTGTACTGGTGTTCCCCCTCGGGCAGGTCCATGATCGCCACAAAGTTGTTCTTACTGGGCGAGATCAAACCCGCATCGGCGTCATTCACGAACGGCGGCAAAATCCCACACTACCTTTTGTTGAGGGGGATCTTGGTGGTCCAATTGTTAAAGGAGCCAGACACGAAAACCTCTTTGGCGCTTCCAGACCAGCGGAAAACGGTGGGCCTGGCGAGGGTGGGACATTTGCTGTCGCTCTCCAGGTCCTCCTGCCAGGCCAGGAACTCACGTTCTTCTTGCGGCGCCTGATTACAAAGTTGTTTTCTGGCGGGTGAGGACGTCGGAAAGCCCGAGCGGGGAACGTGTTACCTTTGCGTCTTCCCTCTGGAAGATATCCGCATCTTCTGTGCTGTCCATCAGGATGTTGGCTCTGGCGTCCTTTCCTCTTTCGCTCTGACTCCCGCCGGATCGGTCGCTGTTGCTGTTACCCATCTCGACAGCATCTAACACTGGAAGGAATATAAACATAGTACAGAATTCACTTCTTTGCATTTTTTCTGGGCTTGTTTAAAAAAAATTAAGTTCATAAAAAATGCGAAAATCCACGCTAAAACTGGTAAGAGGAAGACACTTTTATTACTAGGATCAGCACTGAAGGGGAAAAAAGGTAGTTATAATAGGGGTGAGCCTACTTAGCGACTTTTTCAATTATTGCGGCCTTGTTTGGTCAACATTAACCGCGATATTTGAGGAATTACTGTATTCAGAATAGAGGCTAACTTGGCTTTTTTGTTGGCGATGCATACACAAGCCAAATATTTCAATGAAAGAGATAGAAAATGCCCCCCCCCAAAAAAACAACAACATTTTCTTGCTAGCGAAAATATATGCAAAATATCCCTGTCGTCTTGTATTGGGAGAATAAATTTACAAATATTTGCAGTCTTGTTTTTAGTTTTTTTTAAACCAGAAATGAAAAACTGATTTTTTTTGTTCATTGGCTCATTGACGACGGTGATTAATAAAAAAAAAAACTATACATAAGATTAATCACTGTCAATTGATGTTTTTAATCCATACGTACCCAAAATATTATGCAAAGTAGCACAGCCAGATACTAATGGAGATCAATGCGTCAAAACAGTAAATAAATGTAAAAAAATAAATGAATAAATTATAATAAACTATTTTTCCTATTGAATAAAATTGAAATTAGAGTATGTTTACACCCTCTTCAGTTTGGCTAAACAGATTCCCGGACTGGCCACTAGGGGCGCTCCAACTGGAAATGCAAAAAACAATAAGGAACTCGACGTGGTCTTATGTAGAATTAAATTATAATAGTATTAAGTACTCACCTCCCAAAAGTCTTAGAAGACGTCTAAACGTTTATTATCTTTGGCCAAGAAGAGCACACGTTCTTCGGAAGTGGATGCAGTCGTCGTTGCTTTTTTCGCAGTTGTTTCCGTCTTGGAGAAACACTCGTTCGCTGTTTTATTTATTTATTTAAACTAAGCGGAGATGCGCTCTGCTTAGACACAAAAAAGTCGCATTAAAATGTGGCTTCAGTCGGTAATTTAGCTCGATTCTGTGTTGTCGCGAGGAGCATTTAGTGCTGACTTGATTCAATTGTGTTTTTGCGTGTGTGCGTGCGTGTTTCAAGTCGAGAACACACCTCTTCCGCCTCCTTCACGTTAACCCCATTCTTGCCAAAAAATGCATCATTTTTCCAATAAATGCAAGAATTAAAAAAAACCTGGAGTGTTAATCAAGTTAAGAGTTATTTGACAAATTCTATCTTGATTAATCCACATGATTCAAATAGCTTCGACGTCCATCACCGTCAATGTCAGGCATCTCATTGAAAAAAACTATATATTCCATTTAATTATTTATAAATCGATTTAAATATTTTTTAATGGATACTGACCAAAAACATAATCAAAACCAAAAAGAATATCGTCGAAAAGCAAAAAAATGATATTTTTTTCATTTCGACGATATTCTTTTTGGTTTTGATTATGTTTGTGCTCAGTAGCCATTAAAAATAATTATAAAAAAATACTAACTATATTTCCTCTTCTGTATTTTTTTATAAAATATGCGAAATTACGCAACCATCCTACACATGTGATCAGGCTATGATGATTATTAATCTTCTGTATTTATTTTTAAAAAATACTTTCTTTGACTTTAGCAGCTAACAGCTAGCAAAACTGCTAGCTTCTACTCCAGAGGAAAAAAACTAACCTTAGCACAGATTTGCAACATTGTTAGTGATTATGAACATCAAAGGCAGTGAATTAATTAACAAAATATGCAATTTTTCTGTCAAACTTGGTGAGACAGTGTGCAATGTTGTGCTTTATCAGATGTGTTGTTTGTTTGTACAGCTAACATAAAAATGCTACATCATCAAGATGGCAGTTCCGATAACGGTCGTCCATTTTCCTGCCCGAAAATCGATTAGTCACCCCCAACTGACGTAAAATCCAATCATGAAACATAAGTGGAATGTTTTAAAATAATTTATTAGGAAATTTAAAAAGGTTTTTGTTTTCTCCCAAGAAATAACTCGACAGGAAAGAAAACCTGTGAAAAGTTTACAGTGTTGACAAGTTGTTGTTGTTTTCCTTCCCCATTCATGACGGCATCAAAACCACTGCTGCAGTTTAAGTGAATATCTAAGAAAATATGAAAACCTTTTATGAAACATGGAGTGCTTTGTTCTTCTGCCCTTTTATTGGCCAGCCAGTGCAACATCCTATTCACTTTGTTCACAACTCTTTTGGTCTAAAAATAGCCGTCACATCAGTGTAGTCGTGACCTCCAGAGGATTTGCGTGATGGTGCAAAGGTGATTAAAAAAAAAGAAAAAAAGCCACCTTTTGAGGAAAGAAAAAATGAAATAACTTGGACAAAAGTTGTTAATGTATCAAGAAAAAGTCAAATTACATACCTGTCAACCTCTGCCGATAACTGCCCTTATAAATGATTATGATTCCCCTTACAAACCCCCAAAAAACCTTACAAACACCGTACGTCGTACGGTGTTTGTAAGGTTTTTTGGGGGTTTGTAAGGGGAATCATAATCATTTATAAGGGCAGTTATCGGCAGAGGTTGACAGGTATGAAATTAAATGTTCACATTTGCAACGGAGATACCTCCCCCAACCCAAAACAGCGTATTTTTACATCGGGTCAACGTTTAAGAAACCACATGCGACACACAATCAGCAGCCGTCGGCATGTGTGCTGTGATTAAATCTGTGTGTATATGTGTGTGTATATGTGTGTATATGTGTGTGTGTGTCAACAGGCTAGTGAAGTCCTTCATGTTCTCCCACAAACAATATTCACATCTTCAAAAATCACAGTGAAACAATATGACAACGTAAGAAAAAGTGTTTTCCTCTCCTCGACGCGTAAAAACGTTCTTCCCGTAAAAGCCGAACAAAACGAAATCGCAGTCGAGTGACAGGAAGTGAAATGCCTAAGCAAAGTTGCCAACATCGAGGATCAAACGCAAACTTCTCTGACGAAACGTCCCGTACCCTAAAAGTATGGCCCACCCCCACTTTTTTGAACCCCGCAGAAAAGTCCTATTTACATTATTTTACAGCATTGTACAGCTCAATTCAGCCTACCACATCATTGACCAATGGGCCGCCTTCACGCTTTACGTGTAACATTTTGTTAAAACCTACCGAGACCAAAGTTAAAAGTAAAATCCGTTACAAATGTGTTGTTAACACTCTCGAGGATTCGGGTTCGGAGGTCGAACGAGCTGAGAAGACAAATTGCAGCCATTGCTTCAAAGGAAATAACAATAAAAATGGCAGAATAAACCATTACCCCAAAAAGTAACACTACAAATACAGCATGTGCAATGTTTTGAATTCTTTGCCTGCTTTCCAAAAATTTCCAAAAGTGGATTTTGCTGCCGGTCGGCTGGGTTGAGGTTGTAAGACTGTGCTGTGTTTGAGGTTGTGTGTGTAAGTGTGTGTATGTGTTTGTGTGTGTGTGTGTTTGTGTGAGGGCGAGAAAAACGAAGGTACAGAACGCCAAAGTGGCTTCCACTCCCTCCAAATCTCCGTCCGTCGACAACTCTGAGCTGAAATTGCAAAAATAAATTAGTATATGTCACATGCAATACGCCTCTACGCTAGGGTTGCCACGATTAATCGACGACGAATAAAATAATAAGTAGTCCGTGACTATTTTGATGGTCCAATTATTTAGAGACAATGTTGACTAAAAATAGACCAAAGATGAATGAATATCTCATCAACATCAATTACTCAGCTATGAAAATACAGTAATCCCTCGATTATCGCGAATTCACTACTTTGCGATGTTTTTCAGCTATTATTTATTTATTTGGTTTTTTTAAGGTCATAAAAATGTGAAAATCCACGCTGAAACTCGTAAGCGGAAGCCACTCTTGCTACTAGGACTTTTTTTTAATTTGTATTTTTTTATTTTGTAAATAAGGGTTACCCTACTTTGCGATTTTTTGACTACCGTATTTTGCTGTTTAATAAACCCCCCATTTAATATACCCGGGTATATTAAACGGCAGGGGTATATTAAATGGCGCACAAACGGGAAGGTACGATCCACTTACGCCAGGGGTGTCGGACTCGGGTTGGTTCGCGGGCCGCATTAACGTCAACTCAATTTCATGTGGGCCGGACCATTTTAGATATAATATTTAGATTTTTTTAAATAAATGGATTAAAAGCCCTGAATATTCAGTTTTTTTATAGATCTAAAACAATGTTTATTTGAGCTTTTTTAAATATATTTTTAGATTTTACAAAATGATTTTGGAACTAAAAACACAGAAAAAAATGATTAAAAAATTACAATCATTGATTTAAAAGGGGGAAAATCAGGAAATTTAATGTACAACTATACTCTTCATTTTAATTTGATCCTAAAACAGAAAGTCGGCACTCATGATTTACTTTCCCGGGCCACACATAATGATGCGGCGGGCCAGATTTGGCCCCCGGGCCGCCACTTTGACACATGTGCACTGCACACTCTATAAGCTGTGACGGGGTGCATCAACGTTTTGCAGACTAAAACTACTTACTGCTCAGGTTAAAACAACTTACTGCTGAATAAAGTGTGACTTGGAATTTTAATGAACTTAAGTATCTATAATTATGCCCCCAGGAACACCTTACAAATTTTGCCACAAAAGCTGAGTTGCCGTTTAATATACCCGGATATATTAAACGGCAGGGGTATATTAAATGGCGAACAAACTTTAATATACCCGGGTATATTAAACAGCAAAATACGGTATGTCTGGTCTACATTAACTGCGATATTCGAGGGATTACTGTAATGGTTAGTAAGTGTAATTTCCTCACAACTCACATTCTCAGTGGTAGCCGTTAGTGAAGGCCGTGGCGATCAAAGGGCCCTGCAGGAGGAAAAATTAAAGCTTCAACTTTTCTTGTCCCCCCCCAAAAAAATAAATAAAATAAAAATACAAAAATGGACCAAATGCTCACCCCGAGACCGTGGCTGAATCCGGCGGTAGGGGCGGGACTGGCGGCACTGAGGTAACCGCTGACCGCTGACTCCTGACCGGCTGTTCCATAAATGTCCGCCATTGGACCCGGGCTACTGGTTCCCAAAAAGCCAGCTGTGCGAGATGGGTTCGTACCTGAAGGCACCGTAAGATCACAGTCAGCGATGCCATCGATTGGATTCTCATCACGACACGTAAAATGTTAACTTTGACTAATTGGGGAGATTCGTGGATATTGTTAGGGGAGTTTTGGTGACAATGATTGACGATGATCATTTACGGAGGAAGATGAGGGCCAGGGAAGAAGATTACAAAAAAGGTGGATTGACTTTGAAGTTAGAATTCTGAAAATGTTACAGAAAAGGACTCGGGGAAGTAAAAAAAAATTGACTTTGTATTCAAGTCAGAATGTCGACTTTGATCTCTGAATTCGGACTTGAACGTTTGAATTAACAGATGCCAACTAGCCTGTTGTTCTCATTTTACTATTGTTTAACGTATATTTCTTCTAGCTTTCTGATGAAATTAAAAAAATGGATTAAAAGAACTGGATTAAAAGCCCTGAATATTCAGTTTTTTATAGATCTAAAACAATGTTTATTTTAGCTTTTTTTAAATATATTTTTAGATTTTACAAAAGGATTTTTGAACTAAAAACACTGAAAAAATGGATAAAAAAATGACAATTATTGATTTAAAAGGGGGACAATCAGGAAATGTAATATACATCTATACTCTTCATTTTAATTTGATCCTAAAACACAAAGTCGGCACTCATGATTTACTTTCCTGGGCCACACAAAATGATGCGGCGGGCCAGATTTGGCCCCTGGGCCGCCACTTTGACACATGTGCTCCAGTGCGTCCTTTTGTGTATTTTTTGGCTGGCACGACTTATACTCCGAAGAATACCGTCAACGTGTAAATGATAGGATGATGGGATTTAATAAGTTCCATCCATTCACGTTATCTTTGTAATGTGCAGTAAACACGTCGTGTGGTCAAATCAGGAACTAAAGATCCCCACCTCTGACTACCGCCGCCGCCGCTGCTGCCGCCATTGGTCCGTAGGCCGTGAGGGGAATGGCTTAAGAGAGAGAGAGAGAAAGGTCCACGTTTAATGAGCGCCATGAATTCAAACAATGAAAAAGACTGTCCGTTTTAGCGAAAAAGCAAAAGGCTAATGGGGTGAGACGCCGACGCGGACGTGATTGAAGGCTTGCTGCTTGGAAAGCCAGAAGCGGGGGTTGGTTGACTGACCTGTAAGTTCGGGGGGGTGGGGTGAAGTCAGAAGGGGAGTCCTCTCTAAGTGGAACTCTAAAAACAGAAACAGAGTGATTTTCAATCCTAAAACACCAAAACACACCCCGGTGGCGAGGATGGGAAGTGTGGAAAATTCAAACTAGGACAGCCTTCTTAGGGCTGGAGGGGTTTCAGGATGGAGAAGCGGGATTTGTTGGGGGATCACAATAGTCTACAACAGGAGTGTTAACGTCAACTCGATTTCATGTGGGCCGGACCATTTTAGATATAATATTTAGATATATTTTTATATAAATGGATTAAAAGAACTGGATTAAAAGCCCTGAATATTCAGTTTTTTTATAGATCTAAAACAATGTTTATTTTAGCTTTAAAAAAAATATATTTTTAGATTTTACAAAATGATTTTTGAACTAAAAACAGAAAAAAATGATTAAAAAATTACAATTATTGATTTAAAAGGGGGAAAAATCAGGAAATTTAATATACATCTATACTCTTCATTTTAATTTGATCCTAAAACAGAATGTCAGCACTCATGATTTACTTTCCCGGGCCACACAAAATGATGCGGCGGGCCAGATTTGGCCCCCAGGCCGCCACTTTGACAACATACAGCTGAGCTTGTAAATTGAATTTTTATGCGTGGGTGTCTTGAATTTAAATATAGCAATCATAGAACAAAACAAAGCCAAGAGGAAATTTTTGTTATAGTATTTCTAAATGAATAGTTTTATGGCAGCTGTACATGTTTAAAAAAAGAGGTGTGAAGCCACGCCCTGACTTTTGCAAGCAGCACTTTACACTTAGTGGAAAAAAATGATGTCAGATGTCAGCTATGGGAATTGGAATTATTTCCATTCTATGGCATTAATCTGAAGATGGCATAGAAAGAAAAACATTCAAGGAATAATTAGTGTTCACTTGCGCTATTGCTCCATTTTTTTTCCTTTTTTTTTCTGTGCCAGTGTGTCAAACTCGTTCTAATTTAATCCCGCTTCTCACCTAACAGCCCCGCAAACCAAATTAGCATCCAGCTTCAAGATGTGTGTGGGTGCTGTGTTTACCAGGAAACTGGTACGTGTATCCAGGGGTGATGCCGGCGTAGCTTCGGCTCGTGTAGGTGGCGGTCTGGAAGCTTGGGTAACCTTTGGAGGAAACAGCGGTGATGAAGTTTAGATGTGACGACGTTCTCGTTACGAGAGGAAAAAGCAAAAAAAAGCAGAGATAAAGATTTGTGCAAGACAAATGTGGGAAAATTCTCATCAGCGCAGGCCATATTTTGATCTACGTAGTGCAACAAAATATCATTTTTCAGTGAGATAAATTGTAATGTATTATATTGGGTTTGGTTGCCTTGGTAACCAAATAAATAACTGACGTTTTAATAGCGCAAAAATGCTTACTCCTGCAAAAATATGGTACTTTTTGGTCTTGTTTTGGAGGTACAAACAATGAAACAAACATTTTATTGATAGCCTTTTAAATATGTTCTTTCAGAGATGATTACTTCGTGAGATATGATTGAAAAACATAATAAAAAACAAACATCTAGAAAGAAACATAACCGATTATCCCATTTTCTCTCCTAAAATGTCCTTATGTGGTTTCAACAAACTCTTTATGAAAGAAATTGGGCTTTTGGTGTCATTTTCAAGGTTATTTTGTATCGACCCATAAAAAGATGTTTTTTTTAAAAACGGATTCCAATCCCATACAAAGCTGCAGTTGACCGTTTGAACAGCAGGTGGCAGCATTAACACGTCTAGTTACCAACGCAAATCAAACTCGCTCACTAGTCAGAATACTTTCATATTTTCCAACATTGATGATCACGTAAGTGTCAATATTTGGGACATATTAAGAAATGTGTATCGATCCAGACTCGGGTATTAATTGGCACTGAGTTGACATAAAAAAAAACTACGTGGAATTGGAATAATATTTTTGTCTATGTATAGACTGTCTAAATCAGTCCTCGAGAGCCCCTATCCAGTCTGTTTTCCATGTATCCCCCCCACCAACACACCTGAATCAAATCATCGGGATCGTTATCAAGCTTCTGGACAGCTTGCTGATGAGTTGATCATTTGATTCAGGTGTGGTAGAGGAGGGAGATATGGAAAACTGACTGGATAGGGGCTCGTTAGAGGCAATTTAGACTCTAAATTGTTCAGATATTTAAAAAAAAGACACCCTAAGAACACTAAATGAAGCCAAGGCTTCTTGTTCTGAAGTGTTGCATATTGGAAGCGATGCCACCTCGCCGGGTGACTTTTGAAGTTTAGATGGAGACGATCTAAGCTACACGGCAAAGTTAAGAAAGCCATTTGATTGGTCAGCTTCCTTTATATGATGCGTCATGTGATTTTCAAAGCGGCTGAGGCCAAAAGTTCAGGGAAAAAGTTTTCAAGAAGCACAGATGAGAGAGAGAAGAGCCACTCCTCCCTCCTTCTGCTCTGGAGTTTTCCAAACTTACCCAGCATGCCGATCCCCAGCATGAAAGCGTCCATTCCATAGGGCATCACCCGAGAGCGCCCCCTGGCCGAGCCGGTGGGGGACATCACCTCCTTGGGTTGGGCTTTCTTGCATTCCACCTGTTTCCAAGGAGGAAAAAAATGTTTAAAAAAACATGCTCGGGCTAAGTCAGAGCTAAATTAGTGGAAATATCTGACCATTTTGTTATTAATTTCGTGGAAATGGATCTCGCAGACTTTCTCCACCACGTCCTCGTTCTCAAAGGTCACGAAGCCGAATCCTGACGAGGACGGAAAACATTTCTGTTCAACATGAGTTATTGTGCTATTGCTGTGTCACGAAAATACTAACACTTTAACCTTGGAGAAAATAAAAAAAACTGTTCTTTATTCATGTTGGGAGTGAATGGACTTGTCAGAAAGCTGATTTGTAATCTATTAATAAAGTTTGGCTGAACTATCTAACTGTTTTGTTGACAGTCCCTTTAGCGCAGCACCATCTAGTGGGTGCGCCTTTAAATGCGATGCGTCTTGTGTGTGTGTCAAATACAGAAAAAAGCACTTGTTACTGACACTGCGCCTTTAAATGTGATACGCCATATAGTCGTGAAAATACGGTATTTACAAAAATAGGAATGATTTTTTTATGGTCGTATGCCAGTACACGGTCGATTGGTCGCCGGTCTTTTGGTCGCCCGGAAGGTAAGTGATAATTACCATTTAAATCGTTGCTCAAATTCCCTAAATACAAACTGCAAATTACTATTTAGTCATACTTAATGCCCTAGTCATTATTAGGCTAAAGAAAAGCTCAAAATTTCCCAGACTGTTATTGTTTTTTGTTGGAGAACTTGTTAAGACCCTGACTGACGTAGCTTCTTAAAGGGACAACGCATGTACATACAAACTCTTCTACACTCACACGTCGGCTCAGTGAAACTGCTCATGGCCATTGTTGGCTTATATTGATGCGTAGACCGTGTTGTTTTACCTTGTTTTGTCGCCGGTCTTTTGGTCGCCCGTTGTCGCGGTCGGGGCGACCAAAAGACCGCGACCAAAAGATCGGCGACCAATCGACCGCACACGCATATGCCAACATTACTGTGTGGCCAATTTAAAAAAAGTTCATTTCTAAAGCAACTCTGCTTAGCCTCTCCACGTCAATGGCAGCCAATGAGTTAGAAACACCCCCAAGCGCACTCCTCCTTCTCCTCCCTCCTCCCTCCCCCCTTCCCTTCCTGGCCAGAAGGCCGGGGCAAAGCTGGTAGGCTGTCATAATCGATCAGTCCCGGGGTGGGGAGGAGGCTCTCAAGGAGGCTTTATCCTGATCCTGATTAACGGACTGGCTAATTAGACTAGCCCCGTTTGTCTCCTCCAGCTCAGCCCACAGGAAGGAGCTCGGCGGGGGTTGAAGGGGCGGGGCTGGGGGATCGATTCGCTATCCAGGAAGACCGCTCGTAACTTGAGCGAGAGCTGGCCGGCAAAGGTAGGAAACGGGCGGAGGTCAGCGCGTCTCACCTCTGTGCCTGTTGGTGGTCTTGTCGAACATGAGCATGGCGTCGTCGACCTGGGGTGGGGGGCACAAATAAGACGGTTAGGCGGCGCTCTCTCCCTCTCTCGTCACACGGCATATTGCCTGACCTCAGCCCTTCTCAAGTTCTGTCGGGAGGCTCGGCGACAGATGGACGGACGCGAAGCAAGGAGGAGGAGGAGGAGGAAGAGGAGGAGGAGGAGGGAGGTGACTGGAGGCAAGTGGCAGGTTATGAAAGAAGGAAATATGAACGAGGCCTAATGTACATAATGAGTGGCGCGCAAAGCTCAAAAGTCAACGTCCACCTCGGAGAGCGCCTAATCTGCCCCCTGTTTGCCCTCCAAAGTTTGACATTCCCATGGCAACCATACAAAACAAAAGGCGCTCCTGAAAGGGCCCGAGCCACATCAAATGAATGCGCTGGTGGGAATAGCGGCGCTGAGACAAAGCTGGGCACAAAGAGGGAAACGCGGCTATACAGAAAGGTGAATCTTGCGGGCAGGTGGAGGGAGACTCGATGAGAGAAAATGAGAAAGAAAGAGAAAGCCAAAGAGTGAGAGAGAGGGGGGGGGTGATAGCGAGAGGAATAGCGACAGGTGGAGATCTGCTGAAAAGAGAGTACAGAGAGCTGTAAGAGAGTCAGGGGAAAGAAGAAAAAAAAGGGGGAAAAAAAGATTGGGTCAAAGTGGAAAGGGAGGCGGAAGAAAAGACAAAAGGGAGAGACAGAAAGAACAAAGAGCCCCGGAGGTTTTGTTTGTTGGCACACTAGGCCGCCATTCCTACTCGGCCACCAGTCCGACCTTTCTTTAAACTGCAAAGACACAGGTGTTTTTTTTCTGACGCTGTCAAAATAAATAAATAAAAAGAGGCACAATTGCGAGGGTCTTTTTATCCTTCAGGAGGAGACGGCTAATTCATTGGAAGAGGGAGGGTTGGCAGGGAAGGAGGATTGTTTTTTAGTGAATCTTCTACCAAAAAGTTACTTGGGAACTTGAGAATTTTTACGGATTTTTACACAGCAATGAAATGACGCAGGTTCATAACTATTAAAGTTGAACCCAAAAAAGTAATTGATGTAATATTGCCATCAGCTTTCTTTAAAAAACAATGACGTGACAAGATTACAAGAGCCAGCAGAGGGCGTATGCGCCAATAGAAAAATAATTCTTCTTGGTTTTATCATGGAATATCAAATTAAAAAGTGGGTCACAGGTAAAAAAAAAAAAAAAGAAAAAAAGTGAGATTGTAAAAGTTCAAATTAGAGGCAGAAGCACCATCACGCCATGACTCAAAAACCTTACATTTATCATCCTCGTATCTACAAGCATACATGGCAATTGAAAATCAAATAATTTACCATGTGAAATTAAAACTGGCCTTTTTTTACTAATACAATTTTGGCAATGCTAGCCGTGTCAAAAATGCTAGCTAAAGCCACATTGTTTTGGTTCCTATGCTAATGACTAAGGGCAGCTATCCCACATGCTAACTATCTAACACCAGTATATTTTACCACATTTTTTTGTTTTGTTACACTTTTTTTTGTTTATCTTACCAAAAAAAAGGACTATGTATGTGTTGTAGCTCAGCAAAGTCCAATTTATCGAATTCAGTAAAGTAATAAGGGGCATTGAAATGAGCATGACTCATCAAATTATACTTTTGCCTTTCCACACACAATTGGCTCCCAAGTGTCAAATCTTTTTCTCCATGTTCACTCTAATCACGGACCGTTGAATTGACGCTCAAATAAACATTTGGTAAATGCATTAGAGCGCGTTCGTGATCTATAATAAGGCGACGTGTAATAAACATAGTAGTGAGGCGCACTATATGCGTGCGAGAGAGTGAGAACGTGTGTGTGTGTGTGTGTGTGTGTGTGTGACTCTTAAATCTCCCCAGGCCAGGGCAGCTTGCCTGCAGAAAGGTCAAAGGTGAGCCAGGAGCGTCAGCGTGTAAGCGGACCTCAATTCGTGGCTTCCTTTCAACGCAAAGGTAGGGCCTGTCACGGGGGTGTCCAACGTGCGGCCCGCGGGCCCAAAGTGGCCCACTAGGGGGTCTCAAAATGAATAGGAAATGATCCGAAATTTACCAGAAGGGACCTGTAAGCAATGTTCCCTCTAAACTGCGCGCATGCGCAATTGCGCACTCCTCTCGTCTTCTCTGCGCACAGCAAATCATATGGAGCGCACAAAATAAAATCCCTTTTTTTTTTAGCTGTGAGGCCGATGCGCGAACCACTCATCCGCCGGGCCGCCCATTCATAGATATTAATCATTACATTTTATTATTACTAAATCATTTATGTGTAGTAGACATACACCTGCTTATAGCAGGTGTGATACTAGTGTGTGCCCATAGCGAGCAATGATGATGTTGCTCACACCGGTACTCAGTGTCCTCAGGGAGGTTGTCTTTCTGCCCAGACAAACAAAAAATTAGAGGGAACATTGCCTGTAAGTATCCTAAAATGGAAGTAAAAAAAAAAGAAGTGACGAAAAAGTAAGCCTGCTATTGACATTGGTAAATTCTCAATTCAGTTAAACTGGCTGTGAATGCTCGTTTTTTTCAGTGCCAATGACAGCGCTAGATGTCCAATTAGTTTTGACCGGGAGGGGCGAATGAACGAACAAAAGTTTTTGGGCCGGCCCACATGAGATCTGGCTGGCATGAATGTGGCCCGCCAACCAAAGTTTGACACCTTTGGCCAATCTGCTGCTTTTATTGGCAAAAAAAAAAGCAAGCGTCCACACATCTGCGTCAAAACATCCAGGACACGCTTTGTCCAAGTGTTGTGATTCCACATTAAACGTCAAAAAAAGAAGAGAGGTCAGGAAGTCAACGTTAAGCAGGAAAAACACTCTTTGAACGACGCAAAGTGCGTTAAGCGCCACATCATTGGTCAATATTTCAAAGCGCCAGCTCTTTAATGGTGTGCCACTGGACAATATTCCCTTTTCCCCTCTTTTTTTTTTTTTTTTTTTTTTCCAGCTCTCATCTTCCCCGTTATCCCCTGCCCATCCCACCCCGCGCTCCTTTGTCCTCGCCACGACGGGACACAAAAGGTCCAGCGAGGCGGTCTAATCAGGAACTTCCATGGATGGCTGGAGCCCACATTTCACCGGCCATCCCTCGATATCTCTCTCGGAAAAATTCATCTCCCGGCTATGATTGAGATGGGAGCTCGGGGGGGGGATGACGAAGAAGCGGGAGGCCGCCAAAATAACCCCGACTCGGGCGCTTTTAACATGTCCGACTTTGAAAAACTTTGGACCTGTTAGCACTTACTAAAAAGTTGGGTGTTTTTTTTGTCTTTTCTCAGGACAAACTCCAAAATATATGCGAGGCATCTAAGTGAAAATGAAGCAAATATTTGTCTGCCTTTGTAATAGCTTTTGTAAATCTCCCCCACACCCCATCTTTGCCCCACTTCCCTCTTTTACGCCTCCACAAACCTCTCTCAATCAAGCCCACCCTCTCTCATTGGTGCCTTTGTGGACCCTCGGTCCCCTCTCTCTCCCTCCGCACTATACAATAACACGTGTTGAACGACATGAAAAACAACTTGGAAAAAGCTTCTGAACAAACATTTCGAAGATGAGATGACACGACAAAAAACCTCGAGCATCTTAATCAACTTTTCCCATTTTTTCTTCCTTTTTTAAATTGTTTCTAAACTCAAGTTGACCCCCACCGATCACACGCAAACACCCCCGAACGGCACCTCGTCCCTCCTCCTTCAGAACAAAACCCCCTTACCCGCAGAATTACTTAGGGACAATGGGCAAGCCAGGTCACCACGGTAACGGGTCAGGAGGGGGTTGTGGGTAGGAGCAGCTGTTACATCAGATTAATTCAGATTCTGATAATCCCTCCTCCTTCCTCACCATCACCATACAGCGGCCACAAAACTTTTTCACCCAGCTCCCCCACTCCCCCCCTCCGCACTCTTCCAGTATCCCCCCCCCCTAACTTGGCCTGCCCAGCTCGGGCCCCCAGGAGCCTCTCAGCCTCTTTAGTTTGCCCCCGGCCAGCCTCTCCAACAAGCCTTTTTTTTCTCCCCAGTAACTCCTTCACTTCCGAGCGCCCGTCCGCCGATCGGGCCTTCTATCGGTGTCTCGATAACGTCGTAATGACGGAAAAATGATTTGCGACACTTTGATAAAATCCATTAAGACTGACCTTTCCAAACTGGTCAAAGTATTGCTTGACGTCTTCTAAGGTGGTGTTGACCGACAGGCCTCCGACGAAGATCTTCTTGGTGCGAGTCACTAACTGTTAAGATTTAAAACGGGAAATGACAACAATCACTTTTCATTCTTTATTCTGCCAGTGACCATTTTGGCAAATTTAAAAAAAAGAAAAAACAATAAGGATCTGGCATCTCATTTTGGCCTATAATATTAACATAATTTGATATACAGGTGTGGCCCACCTGATAACCTTATTCACTACATATATTTTTTTATGGGCAATCATTGCCTGTTCAATATTTTATTTAAAAAATACAAGTATTAAAAAATATGTTAATAAAAATACAATGGCTCCAATTAAAATGTATGAAATCAGAAATACACAGTGATTTGGGACCCTAATAATACTCTAGAGTGGATTCTTTTTATTTCAAATTTCATCGTACACTATTTAACTCATTTCCTGCCTGATATCAATGTCAAAATTTGCACCCAGAAACGAGTCGGTGTCAGACTACAAACTCTTCAGTTAACCAGAATTATTAATTAATTTCCGAAAAAGGGACTGAACCCTTTTTAACATGATTTCTCATTTGTAACACATCCTTTAAACATATTTTTTTTATCTGAAATTCTTCTTGTTACACAACTCATTTTTTATCACATTCATCTTCTAAATAGAAAAAAAAATGCTTCAAATTATTGTTTTTTGGGGTCAATACATCAGTAAAAAAATAAAAAAAACACATTTTAAGCAGTTAAATCAGTTTTGCATGTGGGCCTGATTTAATTTAAAAGCCACTTTGTATGTACAGGACACAAAGGACTGCTTGGGTACAGCCTGCACTTAACACCTGTAATTATTTTGGGCTTTTCCAACAGTCTTGGCCGAACAACAGCAGGATAAGCAGCATGCCACTCCCCAAAAAAAACGTCTATTTTCCCTTTCCGCGTATCCGTGTATTCGTGTATTAACAAAAAAAAAGGGGCGACAGAATGGCTGTAGCTTTTTAAACACATCTGATTAGCAGTCGGTTGCTTGGATGTGTTTCTGTTTGTACTCAGTAGGAAAAGAGATCAGCCAGATTTACAGCTATGACACCGGACAACATGTCCTCACGTCTGAGCTCCATTTCAAGCTGCTGTTCGTTGCATAAAAGTCACGCAGTCTGCAAAAAGAGACCTTCCTTTTTGCGTACCGTCGTAACGTGATTTAATTCGGAAATGAATCATTTCAATTGCTTGCTAAATTAATGTGTTCAAAATGAGGAGGTACAATTTGGGGACTTTGCGGAGGTCGTTTTGGGCAAATAGCTCTTCCTCCAATGTTTTTGGGGGGGTTTAATAATAATAAAAAATAATATGGCACTTCCTCAGAGTCCTTTTTTTTACGTCACGTAAATAGACACTTGAGCCTTTTCTTCACAGTCAGACGTCACCTCGACACGTCGCAAAATGGCTGTGACAAGGCGTAGTGTGCTTTGAGGTGCTATTCGCTAACAATGGATCGCTAAAGTTGTGAGACTTGATTAATGAAGGACCGCAAAAAAAAGGGTTCCACGCTGGAAGCAAATCGTTAAGACTTGAAAGCTATAACCCAGAACAGTGCATGGCAGTTATCATAAATTGATATGAAATGGAACTCACCTTAGGTTGAGCCCTCCGGGGAAATGCCACTTTGGGATCAATCTATACAAGATAATAGAGAGACAAAAAGCTCCGTTAAGTGATGGGATGTGTCCTTTTTACACTTGAGTCTTTTAAATTTTGGCATTTCCACATTTAAAAAAAGACCAATTCCACGTCTGCATATTTTTTAAAAATTATTATTATTAATAATGCTGCTTTTTTTTTTAAATCAACATAGGAAAATTCTTCCTCTGTTTCCAGCCTTTTCTCCCTAAAAATTGTTATTTTTCAAAAACAAACAGCCTGCTCTTAAACCACTGAAAAAGAAAATAAAACGACACCGTTTCAAAACATTTTAGCCAATGAATGTTGCTTCTTATTTAAAGGTGATTACACTTTGAAGCATATTATTAACTTGGAAATATCGTGTGAATTAAGACACACATTGAGACCAGTTTGCAACCCCAAAAAATGGAAATCAAATCCAAATCCATTGTCTCTTATGATGTTTTTTTTTTTTTTTTACAAATTAAAATTCCCTTGTCCCTGTTGTTCCCAATAAGCCAAAAGGAGAAAAAACCGCTCGGATGTCGTTGAACGATCCAAACATACGTAGACGTGATTTTGAAAACCGAATTTTCAAATTTGTTGGACAACGTGCAAAGCTATATTCAATGGGATTGTCCTTATTATGTGTGCGGCGCGGGGCGCTCAGGTGGAATGCCTGGGAACATCCAGCGAACCGGCGCCTCTCTCGTCACCACCATGTGACATGTGAGCTCCTGGAATCTCGCACGGGTACCACAATCACAAAACCCACCTCGCCTCTGCGAGGAGGGGCGGAGACCCGTCGGGGGAAGTGTGTCGGAGACGGGGTGAACCGATCGCGAGAGGCGGCCGATTTGACCAATACGGAACAGAGAAGAGGGACCTGTCAATCCGACCCTGCGGCAACAGTAGATCCAGCCACATTTTGTTTGTTTGTGTTAGTTTGTTTTTGTTTTTACTTCCCTTGGACGACACGTGGCGTCAAGCTCGTCTACGAGGATCTGCGATTCCGGATGCTGATCTGCTAGGCGGTTGCTAAATTGCTACTCTACATTTCTTTCTTTCTTTTCCTTATTTTTGTTGTTGTTGTTTTCAAACCAATGTTAGGAAAAAAGAGCATCACACCATGCGGTGAGAACGTCAACATAGACAAGTTGCATTTCCATCTAAACCCATCTAATAGAGGTAAAGATCAACTAGACTACTCGACACCGTACCGCCGTTTACGCTAACAGATGGCCAGGCGGTACGGCGCTAAGATTAGTTTGCGACCGTGAGAGGGTAAAGTTAAACTACGGAATACAGTAGATTGCTAGCTAGAGCCTCTATGGTAAATCACATGCGTTTACCAGATTGAGAACGACAGCGTGTTTCTGCTGGAAAACACGCGTCGAGATTGCCACGGGTTTGTTTCTTTCTCTTCTATAAAAAAAAAGTGAGAAGACTAAAGGCTAAATCTGGAGGATCAGATGCAGAGGCT
Organism: Stigmatopora argus; assembly: GCF_051989625.1. Lineage (NCBI taxonomy): Eukaryota > Metazoa > Chordata > Actinopteri > Syngnathiformes > Syngnathidae > Stigmatopora > Stigmatopora argus. The sequence goes on from NC_135391.1 coordinate 4,530,445, forward strand.
ACAGTTTAGTTGCTCTAGTGGCTAGACTACTCTGATAGTCACCTCCGGTCGCCAACCATCCTGATGGCCGACACTCCTGTGCACATTCAAAAACAAACAAGACACACACAAACAAACAAAATCAAACAGGGCGCCACGCAGAACGCCAGCGGGAAGGGAAATCGTGGACATTAAATAATCAGAGTTGATTTGGGAGACGGGGTAAAAAAAATAATAAAAATGTCTAGGGATCGATGCCCGCCGAAGAAATGGTGTAAATGAGTTTGAGTTGAAATGATTGGGGCGTGCGGCTCGGAGCCGCGTGCATACAAAGACGCGACCTTGCCGCAAGGGTAGAGAGGTGAAGCCCGATATAATTGAAAGCGCTTTAGGAAATGGGAGCAATCTCCTTTTCCCATCTTCGCTGGATAGAAAAAGTCAACATACCCTACTTGGAAAAAGTCAGGTTATGTAAGCTATTACCTGGACAACTTAACTGTATGAAGATATGTTAGAAGGATCAAGTGAAAAATAAAGTGTAAGAATTAGCCAATAAGCCTAGATAATGTAAAATGACGACAAAAATGTAATTTTGCATTTAGAAAATCCAAATATGACCTTTTTTAAAACCATTTCATAGTTATTCCATAACAATTCATCGGGACACGCCCACTTTTTGGGGCGGTGATGTCACAAACAGAATTGATGATTATTTCTAATATTCTAGTGCTACACTAGCTAGTACACGTTGACAAAATGACATGGTAACAAGATATCTTATGAATAGTAGTTAGCCAATTAGCCTAGACAATGTAAAATGACGACACAAATGTAAATTTGCATTTAGAAAATGAAATTTGGCGCCCCAAAATTACCTTTTTTTCCCCACTTCATATTATTCCATAAAAATTCACCGGGACACGCCCACTTTTGGGGGCGGTGATGTCACAACCAGAATTGATGATCATTTCTAATATTCCAGTGCCACGCTAGCTAGTACACATTGACAGAATGACATGGCAACAAGATATCTTATGAATAAGAGTTAGACAATTAGCCTAGATCATGTAAAGTGGCGGGAAGAATGTAATTTTGCATTTAGAAAATCATATTTGGCGCCCAAAACAGACCTTTTTTAAAACCCATTTCATTGTTATTCCATAACAATTCATCAGGACACGCCCACTTTTTGGGGTGGTGATGTCACAACCAGAATTAATGATCATTTCTAATATACTAGTGCCACACTAGCTAGTACATGTTGACAGAATGATAATGGCAACAAGATATCTTATGAATAAAAGTTAGCCAATTAGCCAAGCTAATGTAAAATGACAACATGAATATAATATTGCATTTAGAAAATCCAATTCAAAAAATATGACCTTTTAAAAAAAAAACAATTTCATAATTATTCCATAACAATTCACCGAGACACGCCCACTTTTTGAGGTGGTGATGTCACAACCAGAATTGATGATCATTTCTACTATTCTAGTCCCACGCTAGCTAGTACACCTTGACAGAATGACACGGCAACAACAAATCCTATTAAAAACATGCTACCAAACTGCAGCTCAATCTTTGTGCCAATCTTCCACTTGGAGATTTTTAGTGGGCGGGGCTAGGGCAGCTGAGAAAGGAAGGCTAATTAGGATCTAACGTCATTATGAAGCTTTTTCTGTCACTCTTATAACTAATGTGTGTCCAAAATATGGCCTATTGTCATTTTAAAGTCACTTTATGCAGTATTTCTAATCCCTTTTAATGAAGAAAAAGTACCCTTTGCACATTTGGATTGCAGACCGCTTAAATCCACTGTCCAATCCATCTCCAGTATGCAACAGTTGGCCCGACCTAGCCTCCACTCAGCATGCTTGAGACTCCAATCCTATTAGTTAGGAGAGCCACACTAATCGCATGGAAGGCTCGCTCTCCCCGTCATGTTTCTGTCGCGGTGCTGAAACGGTTAACGAGACCTCAAACAGAGCGGCGTGACCGCTAGGTAACTCTGTCGGACAAAACGCGCCGTCGGCGTCCGACTGAACCCCGTTGGAGATGGCGCGGGAAACCACTCAAAAAAAGGGAGGCGCTTAGCCCGTCTCGGTAATACGCCGACCAAGAGTGGCGATAAATTGGGTATTTTTCGGGTGCGCAAAAGGTCCACTCGTTCCGACAGCGCCGGAGCGACTCGGTCGCTCACAGCGTGGCGCATTCTTTGTGTTGCTATTGGAGAACCTTTTCTTTCCCCTTGCTAACAGGATAACCTGTCTGTATGAGGGAGGGGGGGTTTAGGTTGGAGGAGCAGCCCCCAAACTAAAAAAAAAAAAAAGTCCTCCTCCCCAAAGTCTGGACGCCTCCGAGGCCAGGAGGATTAAGTTGAGGACGACGTAGAAACATTAAAAAAAAAAGGTAAACTCACAGTTAACGTGCGTGTGAGGCAGCAGGAATTGGTGACCTTCGCTCTCCTTGACTAGGCTTGTTTATATGTCTTGGCCTAGCCAAGAAATAATTGTAAGTGATGTGCATTGTTATCGGCTTCTTTTTCTTTTGTGACACGGCCATTCTTCAACGGTGGAGAAGCGGGGTAAGGGGGGAGTCACTATGGAAACCAACCCCATGGCGATTTAGTGGCGTCCAAGCATGGTGCCACAAAGTGTCACGGGCCTTGTCCCTTGCAAGTGATACTAAAGAGCCAGCAGGACGACCGGTAAAAAAAAAAGCCACTCTGGTTCTTTTAAAAGTCATTGTACGTTTCCCGTTCTTTTGTGTTTTTCTTCAAGTTTCCGCTGCAACTTTTTTTAAAGACTTTAGCTTCTCCTTATCATGACTAAATGCTTCTTTCCTTGACTCGTTTAAGCCTTTGGTTGCCCGATGCTAGGAGGATAAATTGCATGAAGCTTCTTCTGCATCCAAATATACCAATATTATCTTTTCTAAGCTCATTTACATATTTATGGTGAATGCCTTTTCTTGAAAAATGAAAACTTTTAGGAATGAAAAAAGCCCCCAAAAGTCCAACTAAATGTTCATCCACTCTTTTGTTTACATTCAAACTGCTGTTTTGTAGAAGGTGATTATTTCTTCACGCTGGCAAAAGATGGAGTCTAATCATAATTTTTTGTTTCGTTAGCATGGCGCTAACTTTAAAGGTTTTTAGGCGTTTTTGCTATTTCGGTCTGTCATGGGGCGTTTTAATTTAGCCATAATTTTTCGTTCCGTTAGCATGGCGCTAACTTTAAAAGTATTTTTTGGGCATTTTTGCTATTTTGGCATGTCATGGGACGGTTTTAATTTAGCCATAATTTTTCGTTTCGTTAGCATGGCGCTATTAAAGGTTTTTTGGCGTTTTTGCTATTTCGGCCTGTCATGGGACGGTTTTAATTTAGCCATAATTTTTTGTTTCGTTAGCATGGCGCTAACTTTAAAAGTATTTTTGGGGCATTTTTGCTATTTTGGCCTGTCATGTGACGGTTTTAATTTAGCCATAATTTTTCGTTTCGTTAGCATGGTGCTAACTTTACAAGCTTTTTTGGGGCATTTTTGCTATTTAGGCCTGTCATGGGACAGTTTTAATTTAGCCATAATTTTTTGTTTTGTTAGCATGGCGCTAACTTTAAAGGTTTTTGGCCGTTTTTGCTATTTCAGCCTGTCATGGGACGATTTTAATTTAGCCGTAATTTTTCGTCTCGTTAGCATGGCGCTAACTTTAAAAGTATTTTTTGGGCATTTTTGCTATTTTGGCCTGTCACTTGATGGTTTTAATTTAGCCAAAAATTGCACATTGGGCACTCAAAGCGTTAAGGATACCCGGCAGCCATCATGGCCACTCCCAGGGACGGACTCGCAAGGTGGGAGCGGTGGGAGCGGTGGTCCCTATGGTGACCAAACGACCCACATTGTTTGGAACTATCTCCCATTCATCACTGACACGCAGATATACCCACTCGTGCGCGGGTAAAAACCTCCCAAGTTGGGTTAGTAAAGGTGGAATTAAGCACTTCTCACTTTGAAATTGTTACAAAGAAGTTATTTGCCGCAGCCGTCACACCTTCACGATCTCAGGTTGTGTTCCCCCTATTCTGTGAAAAAAAACTTTATTTCTAGAGGTCATTTCCAACCCTCGGGACAGAAAAGAAAAGGCAGGCAAGGAAGAAAAGCCCCCCTCCACCCCGGCCCCCTTCTCTCTCTAGAAGCCAAATCCAAAGATTGGCAAAGAGGGAAGTGGCCCAGCTCCGTTCCCCTTGTTTCTATGGAAATTGACACCGGGTGACATTTTCATGAATGTCTGGCGGAAAGTAAAAAAAAAAGACGCTCCTAAGCTAGCTTTATCATGCAAAACGTACCCGAAAAAAAGCCGCCATTGCCATAGAAAGCTTTGGTAAAAAATAACCCAAGGTGTCGTCAACTTTAACGGGACATAGTTGAGAAATCCAACCAATGAGATTAGCCAATAATCAAGAGTAAAAAAACAGACAACTTACTGTTTTAGAGTCCAACTCGTGCCTGGTTTGGGCTAAAACTTTATCCACGCCGGCCTGGTCCACGAAGGTGACAAATCCGAAGCCTCTGCGGACATTGGCGGGGGGTGGACGAAAGTATTAATGACAGCGAAAAGCATGTTGACGCGTAATGATATGTTATGAGCGGCGAGGAATCACGGAAGACAGATAAACTTTCAGAGTGGACGCCAAGCTCACCTCGAGCGCTTAGTAATCGGATCTCGCATCACCATACACTCCTTCACCTCTCCGTACTTGCAGAAGTAGTCTTTCAGGCCCTCTGGGACACAAAAGCAACAACAAGGGGACACATTAGTGCAGAATAAAGCTTCGGAATAAAAGGAAATATGAGACTAACTCAAACTTGACTTTTTTTTTTTAACGATGTAACCGGGGATTAAAAAAGTGCCAGATTGAGTAATAACTGGAATATTAAGAGGACAATTTTTTTCTATGAACGGGTCCATTCATCCTAAAACTGAAAATAAACAAATGGCAGGTTTTTTTTTCAAACGAGTTCATGCAATTTTTTTTTAAAGATGTACCTTGTGTTGTTTGCCAGCTGAGTCCACCTATGAACATTTTGCTGTGGAAAGAAAAAGAATATTTTCACTTAGGGGCAAGTGGCATTCGCCAAGTGGAATATTTATGTGCCTACAAGGCGCAAACAAACAAAGTTGTTGATGAAACTGAAGGTCGGTGTACGATCAGTAAATGTGACATGAAGGCTTCCAGTGTGGGGGTGTGTGCTCCTCAGCTTCCACGCAGAATGAAAGGCTTGTTTCAACCCCCCCTTCCCAAAAAAAAAAAAACACGTGCTAGGTGGTGGGGGAAAAAGTTTTCTTTTTGACTTACCAGGGGTCGTGAGGGGAGTCCGTCGTGGAGAGGCTGCTCTGGCTCCCTTCCGTGTCCATTTCGTGCCCGACTGGTGTTTGCGTGTAAGCGGGGTGCTTCGCCGAGGGTGTCCGGGGCCGAGGCGTGCGGGGGAACAGGCGGCCAGTGAGTGAGAGAGAGAGGCTCGGGGAGGGTTTGGCCCGTGGTGTCAGAGGGGAGAGGGCCAGATGCGAGCGGGGACAGACAGACTCCACCTCCTCGTCGTCGTCGTCGTCGTCGTCGTCCTCGTCCTCGTTCTCGACTCCGAGCACGCTGCCGTCGCTCCCTCATCCCTCCGCCAAGGGACCCGGGAGCCACGGCCGGGGAAAGTTGGAGTCAGGGAGTCAGCGACTTCCGGTGGGAGGTTCAAAAATAAAAGCGCCCTCGCTGCATCAGATGCATTCTCCTCTGTTATAGTGGAGATACTACTATATCATAAATGTGTGATCACCTAATGTCATTTGCTTGACATTACTACAAAAAGTACACAGCATATTTAAACGATATCTGCGTAAGAGTTGCCAGATCGAAAAGACAAATTCCAGCCCATTCATGCCGAAATAAGAAAAGTTCATTTAAAAAAACAGCCTAAACTATATAACCTTTCAATGAGAAATGTTTCAGTTTAAAAGTATTTTTTAAAGAAAAACAGTAATTAACAACTGAGATATTTCTTTTCATTATTGCGATATCTGCGCAAGAGTTGCCAGATCGAAAAGACAAATTACAGTCCATTCATATCGAAATAAGAAAAGTTCATTTAAAAAAACAGCCTAAACTATATAACCTTTCAATAAAAAATGTTTCATCTTAAAACTATTTTTAAATAAAAACAATAATTAACAACTGAGATATTTCTTTTCATTATTAAACAGCAAAAATACAATTTTGTCAATAAAATTCCCTAAATATGCTATGGGGAACATTAGCCTGTTTAGCCCTGATTTAAAGGAGCTAACTACAAACCTAACCAGATTGAGGGTGAGGCACATAATATAAATGAAAACTGCATACACAGCAGACCAGTTCCAGACGAGCTTATGTATTTTGTATTATTATGTATTATGCATGTAGTATCTTGCTCCCAGGTCATTAAGTGTGTTTTGAATGTATTGCATAAAATAACAGTATTTGCAGGGATGTGTATATGTGTATATTCTAATTAGTTAGTTATTATTAGTGGTAGTATTTTCTTTACTACACGATGTATCATCAGCTCTTGGAAACTGATCCAATGTTCACTTCTGCGGTTGCTCTGTCCTGTTAGGGGAATTGGCTTTTATTGTGAAAGCACAATGTGTGGCCTTTCCTTCTGTTCTGGTAGATTTTGGGACTTTTGCTGTATTTTGATTTCAATTGTAATTTTAATGTTGTTAGTGGCTTAAATGTGTGACTTTTGTGATGATGATGGAGATTATGTTACATGTGACTTTAAAATTTGAGTAAATGTGTTGAATCACGACTCATACAACTTTATAAAAACGTGACTATTCTCGGCTCAAAAGAGGACAACTGTACATACTGTACATGTATCTATATATGAAGATCATAGGATGGTGAAGTAGTGCCATTCACAAAAATAAACTGAATTTCATGCCGGCTTTTGGTGAAAAAACAAAGTAAACATACATAGCGCTAATTTGATGAACTTTATTTTAAAGAATCTTAGTGTTTTGAGCAATTTTCTTGGGAGTGTTCGACCGTTCCGACTCCGGTTTCAAGTATATTTCTAAAAAATGATCCCATGATGAAATAAAACTATGCACCTTACTCCTCGCACCAGTCAAAGCTGCCATTGTCTTTACGTGAATTACAATTGATTGGTCTTAACGCGGGTTACCAGGTCACATGTTGAAGCAGCGTTGAGAAGCTTAGCCGGAGCAGGCTTTGGCGCTAATTAAATACTTAAAAGTCCAGCAGTGAACCAGCACACAAGCCGCCTGTTAAAGAACGACCGCATTTGGGGAGAATTAGAAAACGTTCAAACTTGAAGCTGACTAAAAAAACCTAGGAAACGCTTTCTGGGACGAATCTCAAAAGCCATCCACATTGACGCCGATGTGGATGGGCTCCGTGTATTTCTCGACACTCGTAAAGTTTTCTAGTTTAAGGTGTGTAGGCAGAGAATTTGTTTTATGGTCTGGCTATAGTGCAGTGTCCACTCTTCTAACTTGCCCGCCCTTCACAGCAGATGAATCTCTGGAAGTGGGACAAGAGCTATTTGGACACCAATGAAGGGGGCGGTTCCATTCCTGCATGCATGATCAATGGGGTTGAATAGTGGTGGTAGGGGTGGTGGTGTTTGGCAGGGGGGGCTCAACGAGGAGAACGTGGAGACAGAGCGCTAGCAGCGAGTACACAAAAGCGGCCTGTAAAGTCTCATTAGCCAGAGAAAGACGGCGTGGATGCTATCTCGTTACAAATCGCTCCCGCTTGCGGCTTTCTGGGCAAAATGCGAGAGTTCATGCGTTTTGAGCCGTACGCGCCTTATCTGGATAAAGCCAGTTTGCGCGCTGGAAATTAGTCACGACCGCGGCCGAACTGTCAGGAATCCAAACACGCTAACCCTCTGTCCACTTTGGGGACGCTTTCCCCTGTGAAAAGCCACAATGGGACTTAATTACAGGTCAGTGGCGTGTCTCCGAGAGATACAGAGAGCTCTGTTACACGTCCAAATACAGTATAATGCCATCTTCTCGAGGGTGGGGTGGCGGGACGGCGTAACAAGAGCTCTACACAAAAAAAGAAGGTGGCGATAGCCCGAACCTGAGAATGCGAGGAGGTGATTGAGGCGGAGAAAGTGAGGGTTTCGAGCTGAAAGAACAACAAAGATGGCTTCATTCTCATGGGCCTTCTCACATTTTATTTGCCTTCTTTTTAGACCACGCTGTTTCTTACGTTACATCAGGCGTTGGGAACCTTTTTGATGGAAAGAGCCATAAACAATTCATATTTTTCAAATGTTAATCCTTTAGAGCCATGCTCTGAATTGAAAAGTCCACATGCATGAAAATGTGTGCCTTTTTTAGTCACATCACCACTTTTAAAGTACCAAAAAGTCTGTGAATTCTTTTGACAACATTGTTATGTTGTTCCTAATCAATGAGAATATCCATGCAGAAGAATGTAATGAAAAAAATATGATTATAAGTTATAGTTAAGTTATAAATTATAGTTTCAATTGCATAATACCAACGTAATGCTCCTATTCCTGCGCTTTCTCACCAGGAGTTTGCATAGTTTACCTCACAGGTTAGCAGAGAGCCATATACACCCATCAAAAGAGCCATATGTGGCTCCCGAGCCATAGGTTCCCTACCCCTGCTATACATGTTTTTTTGGGGGGTGGCGTTGTAAAATAAATCGTAAACACAAGTTGGAGGTGTGCTTTTCATTATTATGTTTGTTTTGTTGTCAAATTAACTTAATTGTTGAAAATTAAAGCACAGCAAAAAAATGGTGCAGATATTAGTGTCCAGAAATCATCAAAATTCTTAAGAACAACTGTGAAATAGGCATTTTCTCACATTAATTTAACTGATTACAGCTTGATAACTATTGTAATTGCATTTGAAAAAGAATTTGTTGCTTCCCAAAGAGTTGTCAGAAGAAGGTTTGGCACAACTGCGCTCTCTAGTGGCTAGCGTGAGTCAACTCTGGTGTCTAAAAGTTGTTTTTAAACTGCACCATGCATTTTGCACACAAAAAAACAATACAGCGTGGTATTGAAGTTTATGGCTTCAAAACATGGGCTCATAATGGCTTTTGTTTGGTAGATAATTAGGCCTGTATTGATTTTAATACAGGGATGGATTTCTATCACTTTGTTATGTGCGGGTACGTTATTACCGTATTTTCTCGCATATTAGCTGCCTTTGCGTATAAGCCGTACCCTTAAAATTGTTAAAATTTTACAATTTCTCTCGTATAAGCCGCCCTCATGGTTTTAATAGGGAGTACAAATGTGATAATTTGTAGGGAAAATCTTAAGAAAAATCATTGCACGTGGTATTTAGAAGATACTGTATAAATCCATTGCTGGTTTGTCATCCCTAGGTAAGATGGCGGCGCCCTGAGCGAGCCATGGCAGGCACAAGTACATGAGTTTTTGCTCGTTGTCGCCGGTCTTTTGGTCGCCGGTCGTTTGGTCGCCGGTCGTTTGGTCGCCGGTCTTTTGGTCGTCTGCGGTCGATTGGTCGCCGGACTTTTGGTCATGGTCTTTTGGTCGCAGTCTTTTGGTCGCCCGGACCCAAAAAATGGGCAACCAAAAGACTGCGACCAAAAGTCCGGCGACCAAAAGACCGGCGACCAATCGACCGCACACGACCAAAAGACCGGCGACCAAACAACCGCACACGCTTTGATTCAGTCCTCATTTTTTGAGGGACAAATATGCGAGAAAATACGGTATTCACCCCTAAAAACGTGACAGGAGCTGCATTGTTATTGCATTTTCTTTCTTTGAACAAATTGTTTGTCAAAGTGCACTTTGTTCACAGTGGGGGAATGAGGGAGAAGGGACAAAGTTCAAGGCGGGGGGAGGCGGTGAAGAGGAAGAAGGTTCAAAAAAAAAGAAAATTGACCTTTGAAAGCTAAACAGCAGGTGGAGAGGGAAAATCGGCCACGGCTCTGGATTCACCCGGGGAAAAAGTCAATGTCAAGAAAAAAGAGGGATTCGAAAAAATATGACGGCGTAACCGGCCGGCACATGAGAGCTGGGGGGCTTTTGTTTGCCGAGCGGGAGCAGGTAAGGCATTAGAGCGATGGACGGCGAGGACAGGCCCGCCACGGCGAGGTCGGGCCGTCTGACGGCCCTCCAGGAGCAGCTCCTCTGGGCCCTCCTGGAATCGGGCCTCTCTCGCGACGTCCTGGTCCACGCCTTGGGGGAACTGGAGCGAGACAGGGCCAACGGGACAGACAAGGGCGAGCGGGGGGACGGGGAAAGCTCCGAGGAAGGGGAGATGGATTACCCGCCGCCGATATTCCGAGATTTGGAGAAGCTCGGCCCGGAAGAGGCGGCCAAACTGAGGGCTGAAGTCGAACGCCTTTTGCAGTAAGTACATTTCGCGAGGGGGAAAATATCCGGATAGTTTGTCGGGGGGTAAATATCCTCTCCTTTGATTTTGGGCCGTAAAAAAAAGAGCCGAAATGGCTTCCTAAGTGCTTCTCCTGCTGGTCTGTTTCGCTCTGGCGTCTGAAGCCCATTTAAAGAGGGTTCCACCTTTGCTGGTTACTAATTACCCACCCCCATCATTATTCGGCGAGCATTTCTTAATAAATAAACGGCGCGCGTATGTAGGTGAAGATTAATGGACGAGGGCCGGTCCTGAGTCCATGTTTGCATAATCACACGTGAGGTAACGGAAATTTGAATGTGGCGTATGCTAGGAAACGAATGTCTTTTTTTTATTGTTTAATTGGGAATTCTTGAAAATAGGGATTATTTTAGTCATTATGAAAGGGGAAATTTGGATGTATTTTTGAAGCATGGTGAAATGATGGATTTTTGTTGTTGTTGTTTTTGATGTGGCTGTGCATAACTGGCTAGGTTTTAAAAGGGAGTAAATGTATATAAGGGCTTTCGAGCTGTGTGGTTTTCGTCGTTTTTGTGGCCGATGGACTTTGCTCCTGTGTGCTTTGGCTTATCTCGGTCAATAACGCGCCTGGACACGTCTTTCCGAGTGATCACGTTCGACGTCTCTTGCGTGATAGACTCAGTGTTCTTGTGGAAGCAAATAACTTTCAGCCAGATTTTGCATAACGGGGGAAAAAGGGAAAACGAATGAAAGTTAAAGACAAAATAAAGCAAAAAAGGAAAGTAAAAGACAAAAAAAAAGCAAAAAAGGAAAGTAAAAGACAAAAAAAGCAAAAATGGAAAGTAAAAGACAAAAAAAAGCAAAAAAGGAAAGCAAAAGACAAAAAAAGCAACATTTCAGTTAGATTTGGTCACAGAAAAATAATCGGGAAAGTTCTGTAACAATTTTTGCTGAATGTTGAAAAATTAAGGGTCAAAAATATATGTATTTACATTTAAATTGTGGATTTTCAAGCCTATGAGGCACTGATTTAAATGCGCTTTAAATCTCATTACGTATACTTGTATAATGACAATTAAAAAGCATTTAATTTAGTTTTTTGAATTCAAATTGACCGTGAATATCAGATTTGACCAAAACGTGGTCAAAAACGTGTAAAATACGGGAAAAACGTACAAGTTGCCAGGTTATGTCTTAAGTCTCTTTTCTCAAATCAAATCAAAAGCCTTTATTGTCATCATACACAACTGTGTATAATGAAATTGGTAACGAAATGTCTGCGTGTAATTCTAACAGGGAAGACTCGTGGCATGTGGCAAAAATGGTGAAAAGCTACATGCAGCAACACAATCTCCCGCAGCGAGAAGTGGTGGAGTCCACGGGACTCAATCAATCGCACCTCTCGCAACATCTCAACAAAGGCACGCCGATGAAGAACCAGAAGAGAGCGGCGCTCTACAGCTGGTACGTCAAGAAGCAGTGTGAGATCAGCCAGCGTGAGTGCCGAAAGACGCCGCGACGTCACCAAATCTACGGGTGGGAGCGCAAGACTAAAAGTACCTTGCCATTTGTTACCTGCTAGAATTCACCAACGCCAAACATGGCCTGGCATCCATGGAGGAGCCAGGCGACGATACCAGGAGGGGTCGCAGGAACCGATTCAAATGGGGTCCAGCTTCCCTGCAAATCCTTTTCCACGCCTACGAACGGCAAAAAAACCCTAGCAAGGAGGAGAGAGAAGGCTTGGTGGAGGAGTGCAACAGGTAATTTGACGCAATTGATCTGATTATTAGAAAAATATCAATAATCAACGCTGCATTAAGTGAGCGTCTCCCATTTGTCTTTATATTTGATCTTCAACAGTGGTGCTAACAACCAAATTAAAACTCAATAACAAAAGGGCTACAAATGCACAATAAATACAGAATGCATCAAAAACAACTATATTTAAAGTGATATAATGCGAAGATTCTATACACTAATATTAATTTAACATTGTATGTTTAAGGCAGCCCGGTGGATGAGTGGTTAGGGCGTCGGCCTCACGGCTCTGGGGTCCTGGGTTCAAATCCAAGTTGGTCCACCTGTGTGGAGTTTGCATGTTCTCCCCAGGCCTGCGTGGGTTTTCTTTGGGTACTCCAGTTTCCTCCCACATTCCAAAAAACATGCATGTTAGGCTGATTGGACACTCTAAATTTCCCCTAGTGTGAATGGGTGTCCGTCTCCAGGTACCGATTCAGGGTGTGCCCTACCTCTGGACCGGAGTCATCTGGGATAGGCTCTAGCACCCCCCGCAAACCTTGTGATGATAGAGCGGTTCAGAAAATGAATGTATTTTTAGTATACAGATTATGTCAATCAAAGGGAAGTTCAACTTACACTTTTCGAAATGTTTGTCTGGTTGTGATGTCACAACCAGAATTAGTGAAAGGGTGGGGGTTCCCTGCTGAATCGTTTTGGATAGAGTAACGGTTTAAATTTTTTTTTTTAAAGGCAGTTATATTTGAGTGCCTCAAGTAGCATCCCATTTGAAATCAATGTTTTTATTCCCTTCAGGGCAGAGTGTCTCCAAAGAGGAGTATCACCTTCGCAGCTTGCTGGCCTGGGCTCAAACCTGGTCACAGAAGTCAGGGTGTACAATTGGTTCGCCAACCGGCGGAAAGAGGAGGCTTTCCGCCACAAACTGGCTCTTGACGGGCCCTTCCCCAGCCATTCTGCTTCTTCTTCCAACCACCTCTCCTCTAGTCCAGAACTGAGTAATCCAACTTTTTTTTTACCACTAGCCTAGCACCGTTAGCGCACAAAAGTCGCTCGGTCCGTAACCATGCCTTAAACTCTAGGTGCCAAATATAGTCATCAAATCCAATGTGAGAGCCTGAACCCAGGCAGAGGTAGCGGCGGTGAAAACATGGGGCGTCTCGTGGCCAGTCCCATCCAGCTGGAGCCGAGCCACACACTCCTCGAGAGCCACCATCCCAAACTGGTAAACGAGCGACCCATCCACCTCCGTTGTGCGGACTAATTCGCAGCTGTAACGATCACGTTGCCATCTGCTCTTAGATTTCGAGCGGAGGCCCACTTCCCCCCGTAAGCACTTTGACCTCACTTCACAGTTTGTCCTCATCGCCTGCATCTTCGCAAGGCCTGATCATGGCTTCCCTCCCCAGCGTCATGAGCCTTGGAGAGTCTTCGCTTCTCATCGGTAACGTCCACCTTCCCCAGTTTTTGAACATCTTTTCATACTCGTCAACCTCAGCCAATATCTCCCCTTATTAATGATTGCAATTCCCCTTATTAAGTGATAATAAACCGTACAAACGCAACGCGGCACATTTTAACTCACAAAGGGCGCACTTAAAAGTCTCACATTTTCTCCTAAAGTGGACGGGGTGCCTAATAAATCGGTGCACCTTTTGTGGGCACTGAATTCAAGATTCTGTACATGTCGCTGACAGCTTGACTGTCTGGCTACATTGCTTACTGACGCGCTATATTTATATAGTGAAAAGGCGGAAGTGACTGAGGCGCATGCGTATATCATGCTCAAAACATGACAACATTAGCATTCGACGATGCTACCACTCACCGAGACGATCCGGATTAGAGCCAAAATGGGGAAGACGAGATCAGTTTTACAAAAACATACTTTTTGTAAAACATTTTCCCGTACAAAAGTTGTTACACGTCACATCTTTGGCAAGACGTCGGGGCGAGGTAACGAGGAATTAGGACCCAATCGCAGGGAAGCAGGCGAGGACGAGGGAGGTGGTGCTCAAACCAAAACTTTAATAGCTTAAGCAGGATCTTAGAAAATAACAAAGACTTAGAAATCAAATCACCTAACCAAACCTGACAAGGGGAGACACGGGAAAGCGAGGAACGAGCCATATGGAACCGGGATCGAGATATCGTGGAAATATGGCATGGACAAACAAAAGCAGACGATCCGACAAATGACATAATCAGTGGGAATACACCAGGGCTGGAGAAACGACAGCTGAACACAATGGGCAATCACTCAGGCAGGACACCAGGGGGGGTAACATTACTCAGTGTACACAATTTGAAATGATCCAAAAACCGTATTAAATACGGGAAAATTGATGTCTTTTGGTTTTTGACCTTGATTTTTTTTCCATCCTCAGGCCTGGCTTCCACACAACCGCAAACGGTACCCGTCATAAACAACATGGGAGGTGGCTTCACAACTCTGCAGCCAATCTCCTTCCAGCAGCAGCTTCACAGCCAGCAGCCAATGTCTCAGCAGCTCCAAAGTCACATGGGTGCCAGTCCGTTTATGGCGACCATGGCACAATTGCCGAGCCACAGTAAGTTTGCACAATTGAGCACCATTGGGCAGAATTTACAGAAAGCGTGGCTACATTTTTCTATTAATTTTAGTGTATAACAAGACCGATTCGGCTCAGTACGCTACGTCCGGTCTGCTGTCGCAGGCCATGGTCATTACTGATAGCAGCAGTCTGGGGACGCTTACCAGCCTCACATCTGTCAGACAGGTAGAGTATGCATAAACGGTCTTCGGGAACAGAAACTTCTCAAATACCATCACTATCTTTTTTGGGATAGATTCTAATGACAGATCCCGAGGAGCAGACAGATCCTTCGTTGCATGAAAATTCTCTGCACCTGCAACCTCACACACCTGTACCAGGTAATAGGAAACCTCGGCACCTATGACCCTTGCATGAACTGGAAAACTGATATTTAGTAGTGGCATGTCCGATCACATATTTTTGCATGCGACTAAGAAAAGCCTGGTTTTGGAGAATCCGTCCATACAGAGTCCAGATCCGATACCCAAGAATTGTATCAAGTAGGGGGAAAAAAGTACTACAACGAAAAGTGTTTTGTCCATCTAGTTTGAATAAAGCACCAAAATAAGCACCACCAGAATAAGGTTGCAAACAAATTGTTTACATAAATACAGCGAATAAATATGTTCACCCAATGCAATAAATTGAGCTATTTTAGTTGCGATTTGTTATGCATTTCCATTTTTGTAACTAAAAGTTTTGTTTCAATTGCGTCAAAAGTCTGAAAATCAAAATTTTAAAAAAAATGCAATATACTTGTGGATCAAAAACATTTTTTAAAAATCCGATCTATTTCCCCCCGATTACTGTCCGCCAAAAAGATGCGAATGGGCACGATTTCCGATCGGGGACATCCCTAAATTATGATTGATTGATTTATTTAATAAGGGACGGCACATATTAATGAACATATCTATATTCATGTTAATGAACATATATATGTAAATATGTAAGATTGTAGCCATGGGCTAATTTCCATCTTTAGTCCCTTGTGTAGGTACAAGATAAACGATGACACACACACACGACACAATTTTAGACACCGTCGTGATCGCAATTTTGTTCATGTTGGAAGATTTTGTAGACTAAGGTGGCATTTGCATATTTAATAGTATTGTTCCAGTTCAGGCGTTTGTGTTTTTTTAATATCTAACAGTGGTGGTGCCTTTTTGGCTTTCTGTCCAAGACGTTCAAAGCTTGCTTATAAATGAATAAACCAAGAGTGATTCCTAGGTATTTAAATTATTGGACTACATTGATTGTTTTTCCTAAAACGTATCGAAATGCCGTAAATCAGCATTCCATGTATGCCCCAGCTCTCCGTTATTGGTCTGTCGTCAAATTTGGCTTGGGGTAATCCCATAAATCATTGTGTATCACCTTTTTTGGTATGACGGTGATTATTTGCAGCCCAGTTAAATAAATGTCATGTTTTTTTGAACAGCATCGAGCCAGAGCTCGGAGCTCTATCCTGCATCCCAGACAACGGACAACAACCAGTCTCACCTCTTGTCGCCCTCACCAACAGACATTAGCTCTTACATTCCGACACAACTGGTCTCTACTGCCCAGTAGTGCTGCGACTCCAGCGAGGCAACACCAACGTGACCAAGGAGCTTTATCGGAATGTTGCTCTCAATCAACTTTAGCAAGTTCTGATGAAAGGACAACAAGAGGTGTAAAAAGTCAAGGATGTAACAAGAAAGTGATTAGCTGTTAACACAGAAAATCACCAGATTTGACAACCAAATGTATTTTATTTAAATACTTTTGGAAAATCTGAGAAAATTGTACGTTCATTACAAATGTGTTCACATGATAAACACACGGCGCATCTTTTGTGACAAACTATGAACAATAGTATTAAAGGCCAAGAATTGAAGCAAGTGTGTGTGTTGTCAATGATTGTAAACACAGGAGCACTTTGTTCAATGTGTTTTTATCCAATCACTGGGCTTTTCATTCAATTTTCATTCGTCGCAATCGGGCACTTTCTTTTTCCGTTTGACTTTGTGATGTTTCTGCTTTAAAGCGGCGTGCTCGCCATTAGTTTTGGGACAAGGCGATTCTTTGCACTCCACATGCTTACTTTCTGTGTCTTCTGCTTGTTTCTTCCGTTTCTTTTTCTTCTTCTTGGCAATACCGGCTGCTTCGGTCTCAGCTGTGTTTTTCTCCTCTCCTTCTGAATGGGGAATTGCTTCTGCCGTCGGTGAGGCAACAGGTAACGACGGGGGTAAAAGATCTTTCAATGAGACGGCTGCTTCCTTCAACCTTGTTTCCATCTCACTGTCGCTGTCACTGGACCAAAGAGAGTAAAATGTTAGATTGAGAAGCAAAATGTCATTCATTCAGATGTTCTTTTTGTCATTATGCGGCCCAAGAAATTTCCCGAATACGGGATGAAATAAAGTTCTAATCTAATCAAACACTATTCTTTAAATTTAGACTTGCCTCAAGGTTACTGTTGGGGTTATTCTGGAATGTTATTATATGTGCATTAATCATTAATATGTATGGGAGCTTTATTGTAATTTGGGACCGACATTTAATTGTTTTCAGAACTATTGCCCGGACAGATCACCATGTTCCAGGCCGAGGACTGTTGATCTGAGTTCGCAATGAAGATCTGTGAGGGACTCTTAAATTGCTTTGACTTGGATTCCGGCAGATGGCGATAATCGAATCAACTTCCGAAAATACTCGCATATTGTTTAAAATACTGTCACCCGGTTTACCTTATATGAAGTTATTATGCTTACTTGTGTAAATTCTTACGCAGGTGTTTTTGTTTCCGACCTGATATGCAATTGTTGTGGCAGTTGTTTTTTTACATTAATGGTGTTATTCGGTTATCTTATACAATTGTTTGAATCAGATTACCTTAAGTGTTTTGATTATGCGCAACTAAATGGACAGAGGAGGATGCCGTTTCTTCAGAGTGTCACGCTGGCGAGGATGAGCCAGGACGATTCTCACTTGCTAGTTTCAACGCTGGAATACGTTAACGATGTCTCTGTTTTTATTAAAGTATATCTATTAATAAACCTATCAGTTACTATTTTCACAACGGAGCAAATACACCATAATTGTTGACCTTCGTCAAGGACTCCATATCATTCTGAAAGATTGGATTTTCTTTCTATTAAATTTTGGTCTTTATTAAAAAAAACATTTAATTTGAAATACAATTCATTTCAAGGTATGTGCCTTTGTCTGATTTGTTACAGTATGCTGATTGTGTCATAATGTGCTTGAATTTTGAGTATTTGTGATTTTAGCGGCTTGTTTCCCCCCTTAATTTTAGGCATATCTATATCTAATGGATTTATAATAAGTCCATAAGTGTGTAGATAGAAAAACCTTGAGCTTGGAATAGGCCGCCGTCGCTTTACATCAGGAGGGGGTTCCTCTGGCTGTCCTGGTACTGATGTGGAGAACAAAAGAAACCCTGAGAGAAGAATGTTAAACAGATTAAAACATAATAATGAAATGACAACATGCAAGAATGTTGAGGCGAAAAGGGGGTTTACCTTCATCTTCACACTGTTGTGGTGTTTTACACTTAGAGGTCTCAGTCTCAATTTCTGTAAAGCGACTAAATCAAATGTGTGAATTATTTTTGGAGGCATGTTTTGCAGTTATAAACACAAAAAAATAGAACACTTGTTTACCTGTCAAGAAAATGACCCAACTTTTTGGCAACGTGAGTTTGAAACCCCTGAGTGACTTGCAGTTCGTTGCCATCATGTTCATGGACAGCAACTATAACACTGTCAACGACATTAAATGACAATATAAAAACAACCACTACAATAAAAACTGAACTGAATGTTAATGAAGTTTTGAAATAGACAAAAGTTACATTACAGGTGAGGGATGCATGCCAACAAATATGTAGGTTTTTAACGTGTTAAGACTTAGAGTGCAAAATGTTACATGGGAGTTTTCGTAATTAACTTACCGTTTTGACTGTTTGGTCGTGACGTTTCCTAATTTAAAAAAAGAAAATAATCACGTATGTAATAATATCTAGGTTAAAATTTCCATTAGAAATGAAACACATATATTCACATTATCTTAAGATATTGCTGAAGTTAATGTAGTAGTTGTAATAGCACTGCGGTACGTCGGTCATGTTGTTTTCGTACTGCGAAATAAAGTCTTCGAAAAGATAGACAAAATATTACCAGTGGTCCCACTTTTTCCTGAATCCCAAACAGCTTCTGCACATCTTTTCCGTTCCTCGTCGTCTTCACTACTACTGCTGGAATCCCTTGAAGTACCAAGCATCTTCTTGGCATTCCCGGCCGCCATGTTAACACACGTGCCTTCAAGTATTTCCTGTTTGTAGCTGAGGATTCTGGGTAACGTAGTTGCTTGGCTTTTACTTCCGCTAATCCGTTTTAACGAAGAGTCCAACGATTTAGCTAGCTTCCAAGCGATTTTCAAGACTAAAAAGAGTTAGAAAATCCAGGGGGACAATTAGATATTAATATAGAAATATTGTGTACATTTTGAAACAAGTTGATAGTACTATGAAGTCTAAAAAAAACCTGACAGGAAACATTATAAATGCTTCTGTTTTATTTACAATACATTTTAAGGGAATGAATCTTAATTGCAAAACAACATTATCAGCAACTTTAGAAACCGATTTGAACTTTTTTTTTCTTCTAATTCAGTTTTCACATGACTATTGATATACAACATACAAAATGCAATCAGATGATCATGTAAAATACATATGACAAATTACTCCAAACCAACATTACTAAAGTTCTTAACCAGTAAGTCAACCTGGTCACCAATGTTATATTACGCAATTTTAATGAGTTTAACAAAAATAGTTTAAAAAAACATCAACTTTGTAACGCAAATACTACAGTTGTCAGTCACCTTAATTGATCGTTTTCTTACTCCGCTATACAATTCTATTATTCAATTTTAGATCAGTGACTTTAACCATTTTTTTAAAATTCTTTTTTTCACACTTCCTACATGAACCTTTTTTTTTTTAAATCCTACAATAAGCACAGATGAAAGCATGTATTTTCTAGTCCTTTCACATATCGGAATGCCAATTCACATTATTCTTCACAACAAATATTGGGATGAAAGGCACAAGAAGTTTTTAAAACAAATAAAAAAAAAACAATATAAACGTTATGCCGATGGAAATATTTCCACCACTGTCATCAGCTTGTTAACTTAAAGCAATGCAAACATTTCCAGAGTGGGATTTAGTATTGCATTCAAAGTAAACTGATGTGTATATTTGGGTGGCTGAAAGAGTAAAAAAACATCTTGCAAAAAAAAAAAAAAAAATGACATGACATGACACTCTCAAGGCATGGAAAGATTTGCTATTAAAAAACAAAAATTCTAAAATTCTCTAGGATGAACACAACTCATGTGCCTGTTAATTTCTACTACAAGGCTGTAAATTAACCAAGCACAGCTAACTTAAATATATCACACAACAGCACCAGCAATGCAGCAAAAAAAACAAACAAAAAGATACAAATATTTAAAGGAGGATTTAAAAGAACCACCACTGTCAATACTATACAACTTCTACTCAGGGCTCCTCATTCTTTAAGAGGAGCGATCGTCACTTGAGAGCGTGCGTTTAAGTCATTTCATTGGAAAACTGTTATGCTAAAGCCAAGAGGGCTGTGACGGAATGTGTCCCAGTTCAGGTCTGCGATTGTCCATTTCCAGCAGAGACGCAAACGGGACACTTCATCGACAAATTTCAACTGAATTTTCCTTCGATACTTAATAATGACCCAAAATCTTGGATGGGGGATTTGTGCTGTTGAGTCTGCTGATAAAAGAAAAATTCATCTGTCTCAGGAAAAACAAAAAAAAGACAACTAAACTAAAAGGTATCGTAGAAAAATCCCTTCTTGGGTATAACGCACAGCAGGCAGTCCACTTAAGGGTCTTACTGACCCCCGTTGTAGGCATAGTCTGCCTTGTTGTGCATGATGAGCTTGTTGTCCACAAAGTAGAAACTGTCTGATCTAGTCTCATAAGGGTGCGCCACCATCTGGCGAACTGGAAAGAGGAAGAAATTAGAAAAATATGGCCGTATTGATCAACATTATGTGATATAGTAGGCAGTCTAAGTACAAAACAGGACTTACTAAGGTCATCCGGAAGTTGTGGAAACTCGTAAATGTGTTCGCACGTGTTACGGCTGTTGGGAATGCAAAAGCCGAAGTCAAAGTCAAAGTTCTTGAGGAGGTGTCCTTGAAAATAATGCCTCTCGATCATACGGAAGTTATTAATGGGACGGTCGCCGACGGTGAACTCCACGCTGATGGTTGGAAACAAAAAGAGTTTGCACTTCAGTCGACGGGAAATGTTTATCTTTGTGGTGTGAAACCAAATGGCGATCCGTGTACTTACGTTGCACCTACGGTCTGTAGTTTCAAGAACGCTGGCGTAAACTGATATCGCACGAAGCGCCCGGCGCTGACGTCAACGTCACCACTCAACTCTTCAGCCTCCACAGGACCTGGCAGACAAAATCACTTTAACTGTTAGGAAATCCAATTATGAAGATAGGAATGATAGTCACTTAGTGACAAAAAAAACACAATTACCGTGCTAATTGAATCACGCAACCATTTGAATACTCTGTTGAGTCCAAAAAATATTATTCATGGTGGTCCTGTTATTCTCCTGATCTCATCTAGTCTGAGATAAACAAAGGCCTCCCATAATTTTAGCTCGGTCTTGCAACATTAGCTACTACAACTAAGGTTGACCAAAACGTGTTAATTAAACTGTCAACACGGACAATAATCAGACAAGTTTAATTAATCATTGGTCATTAAAATCAAGTAATAATGATCAAAATCAATCACTAACAAAAACACATATTCAATTAATATTAATCACTATAAACATACATTTCAAAACCTAATAATCAGCAAATCATTATTATTATCTTAAAGTAATGACATATTAATACATTTATAATAGCTTCCTAAGGTTTATAATGAAGAAATTTTATTTAAAACATGTCTCTGTGTTTGTTGTTATTTAATATGCGAACCCCAATTGAATATAATATATATATTTAGATGCTGTCAACTAGTTTATGTTGCTCTTTTTGGAAACAAAAAGGAGTTTTCTTTAAAATTATCTTTTTAAAGACAGTTAACGCAATGCTAAAAAAAAGCTGCCGGTTTTCCAAACTGCAACAGGGGAATGGTGCCATCTCCTCGACGGATATAATTGCAAAAATATATATATTAACACATTTACCACTGTTGGGAGGTTTGGCGATCTCAAACAAAACCGTGCCAGTCTCGAGATCTCTGATCTTGAACCGCGTGAAGTCGATGTTGTAGATATTGTCCTCAGGTTTGCAAAGATAGTCTGCAATTTAAAAACAAACAATATTAGTGAAACCAGATGAAGGGTTGAGGATTATTATTATTATTTTGCCTCAGAATTTGGGTATGATGCACAACAAGATCGGCAGGTTTCACCCATGCTGTCAAGCACAACTGTTTTTTTTCCTCCTGTGAGGCTCTTTAAGAAGGCACTCTGATTGAGGGGGGAAGAAACGCCATTGTTGTCTGGTGGTGCAGGAAAAGCAAACACAATGAGAGCCATTTAACATTAGCTGTGGCTCCGGTGACAAGACCTCATAGTTGGTGTTAGACAGACTCAGGTAGTCTCACTAGGACACTCCCTTAGAGACATACTTTTTTTTTGTTAGAGCTCATTAATTGAACTAGTTTCCTGTTACAAAGCTAGCCCACATGTGAAATATTAAAAGATTCAAACTCGCAAATATCACAAATTACAATAGCTAGCATAAACCAGACCACAACAAACACTAATATTCACTTGTAAATTCAAACAACAACCCCCACTTAAGCATTGATCAAGCTAAAATTGAACACCGGAACACTCTAAACTCAAGATTTTATCTCGTCACGTAGAGTTTGCCTTCCGATTAAAATGAAATATAACAACAATTTGCTCTCATTGCCATTGTGCACCTGTGAAACCTAGCCAAGACACTCGCCCCCCCTGTTAGCACCCACCACCAACAATAGTGGTTGCTTGACGTGTAGCCATCCATTCAGAGCACAAAAAAGCTACAGTTCGCGTACCCTCCGTGACAGCCCGGAGTCCGAGGACATTATCCGGCGAAATATCTCCTCCGAGCAACCTAAGTTCATCCTCCGTGACGACGGGCCACTTATCCGTTTGACTGCGTCTCGACTTCAGCTTCTTGAACATGCCTCCTCCCACTGCTTTTCGGTCCCTGCGGTTCGACTCGGTGCCGGCGTCTGCGTCCGTGTGTCCCTTCCCGACAGTTGGTGCCGATTTGTTCCGAGAACCGTTCATATTAGGCACCGTGGCGGTAAGGGGAGGAAATAGTTGCGCTTTTTGGGGGGAGAGCGCCCTAGCAAATTGCGGCTGTAATTTCAAGATGGCGTAAAGCGTGTACGGATGACGGAAAAGTACGACTGCGGTTGGCCGAGGACGATTTGCGTTGTCATAGTTACCGAATGGGTAGGAATGTTTTCTTGTCCGAGTCCTCCCGTTTTATTTTAGCCGGGTGACAAATTACTTTATTTAAGCAAAAGTAAACCCACGTTGAACGCAAAAGTAGCACTTAACAGTTTCTAATAATATCGATTGTTTCCGAGAATAAACCCAAACAAATAAAACAAAAATATTTACATCAGTTTCATTAACGTCCTGCATGTGGCGCTAGAGATACTCGTACACTTCGATGCTGTTATTGCCGGAAGTTTGTGTTCGTAGAAGAAGAAATGAGCAAGCATGGTGCGTGTTAAGTGGAGGTAAACAAGCTATAATGGTTTTTCTATTCACGTCCCAGGTTGTTTAAATTACTTCGTTTCTGAAATTGTATTGTATTTGACAGGTATTTTGTGTGTGAAATAAACGTGTTGGACAAGAAAAGCCTCTTCCTGGTGAATGATGGACGTGTCGCCGCCGCAGTGAGAGATGCAGTGGCCTGTATACATGGCGACTATGGAACGGCCATGTTGTCCCACAGAGATTTTGGTAAACTTTCTTAAATCAAACCTTAATTGTCCGAATTTAGTCAACGTGTGTTAAGGATTAGACACGTGTTTTTTAAATGTATAAAGTATATAACTACCAGTTTTTCCAACCTTAACTAACTCATTGCTTGCCAATGAAAACGACAGACGTCCAATTTATTAGAGAAAACAGCGCACCAAATAATTATTGGGAATTTTGTTGTTCAACTTCTTGGTGAAAAACAGCAAATTTAGCCTTTTTTTTGAACATAACAATATAAAATTGTTCGTGCGTTGTAAAATGTGGTTAATTAAAATGGAGTTCTGATGTAAAATATTTGTTTTCTGTTTTCTTAACAGTGAAATACCTGAATACTTACACAGGAATTGTCGTCATGCGTTTCCCCAAAATGTACTACAAAACACTGTGGTCAGCGTTGCCTTTTATCACTTGTATTAAAACCGTTCACCAGACAATACCGTGTTTTCTGAACTGTTTGCACATTGGAGGTAAGACAAAAGTATTTTATTTAATAAGGAACATTTTGACATTTGAATTCATTTTGAGAATAACTGAATTGAATATTTCCAAAGGAACAATCAGGACTTGCCAGAGGTTTTTGATCAGTTACAGCGCACGGCAGCTCCATCGAATGCTGCCAAATTGTAAAACTGAAGGTAAGTGTTGACATTCAACCCTTGGTTATATTTCCTTTCACCTGCAATCTTGTAATAGAAAATTGTCAAACCCACGGCCTTGCCGACACGGAAATGTGATCTGGCATACATTCTCGGTTTGAAAATTGACATTTTGTTTATTTTTCTCAATTGCAGCAATGAAGAGACATGTTCGCAATGCCATTCTAAGTTGCTCCTATACACAGGATCAACAATCGGGTGCTCGATGATGATGATTATGATGATGATGAATTCTAATCTCCCCGTTCACAGTGATTAACCCCCCATTTATGGTCATTATGTTTTTCTTTTTTAACATGTTATGCGTCAGTATTTTTTGGGGTGAAATAAAATGAATACTCTGTTGAAATTGATTTGAGACATCTCTTTTTGGTATTGAATAAAATCTTACGAATATCAGTAAAATACAAAAGATAAGCACATGAGAATTATTTGCAGATACTATTGTCCCATCTAGAACAACTGAAAGTGTTTTTGTAAATGACAATGTCCAAATATACAGCCTAAAACAATGCTTTGTGCTACTTAAGGTTTTTATGAGATCTCTTTTTTGTTACACTCTTGTTTGGTGTTTTTTATAGAAAGGGAATTACTGATTAGAGGTGAAAATGCAATACTACATAAATTTACCACAAACATGATAGTTTTTAATCTTCGTCTTATTTTGTAAAAGTAATGTTTTGTGTGCAATACTTGGATTGTTTTTACTATTCACTATGCATTGCAGCAAAAATCAAAAATAGCATCACACAGGAGAAAAATAAAAAACAAAAAAAACTACTTTTACTAAATAACTAACCCGGAATTCTTGAAGATTAAACTCTAATGCGTTTGTTAAATGTGATGCATTTTCACCTCCAAATCAGTCATTCCTTTTCTATAAAGAGTACATAAAAAACACCAAACAAAAGTGTAACATAGGAGATGCCTTCTCATAAAAACCTAAAGTAGCACCGCAATCAAAGACCGTGTATGGCAATGTTTTAATTAATGACAAAGAAATATGAGAACATTCGTGCCTTTGATGCGTAACACGAGTCAAAACAGTCCGAGTTGGACGATCTGTTTTAGAACTACATTTCCCAAGATACCCCAGAAGGCCTCAGCCCGACATATCAGCTGCGGGAAGAGCAACATCCGGGTCCCTCAGCATTCTGACTGGCGACCCGTCGCCATTCGTGCAAGCGAATAGAAATTTCTATTTTTGAGCGAAAATCTCAACAAGAAACAGACGCGCAAAAGGGAAAGCTTTATTCAATCGGATTGGCTAGCTTTTGGCCTAAACGAAAAGGAGCTCCATTTTTTGGGGGTCTTGACCCCGTGTGGCGAGCTTTCGTCCTCTCTTCGCTTAGCATTCCTAACTTGAGACGCCGATATCGTGTCTCTTGTTTTTTTCTCCGGGTTGTTTTGTTTGAAGATGTCGCCGTAATGGGTTCTCCGTGTTTGAGAGATATGAATCAGGGCCTTCGCCGCCTGACCCGTACTCATTGCAGCCCATTTTATTCCTTTGTTTTTTCGTTGAATGCGCGAGAGCTCTGCGGCTCTTGGCTCGAAGCTCGGCCTCGTTCACTGCAGGGAGACAGACATGGAGAAGAACCCGAACAACAGCAACAACACCAAGGTTCCACCGCGTTCCAACTCCTCTGGACCAACCCCGGGGGAATCTAAACCGAAATCAGGTGAGTTCAACGTTGTAAATGGCTATCGAGTTGGAAAACGTTTGCGCTGCATGATTTCAATTTGAGGCCTAGTCGTAGCGCACTTTTCGAGGCTATCCAACATGGCTGACATCGCTGTCAAAACATATGACCCACAAGATAAAGTTAGAACGACGTACTTACTGCATCGTAACACTTACGTCACACATGCTTCGTAACGGCCTTAATATTCTATTCTCGTATATTATTATTTAAATGTCTTAAGCGCCGAGGTACTTCTTTGTTTTTAAATTATTATTATTTTACATTTTATTTTAAATTTACTCATGAAGTAAAATTGTAGAGTTGTCCCCATCACATATGTTTGCACCCGAGTTCGAGTCCCGGCCGACTCCCTTAATATATAAAAAATACCTTTTTACCCACCTGATTGTCTAAAAATCTCACATAGTTAAAAAAAATATTTGGCAGTGGCTCCTTAGCCGGTAACCTATTATTTAACATTGGGTGAATAGGGGATTTTCTAAACTATTCAAACAATCTTATTGAAATTTGATGTGTTATTGCCAATTGATAGATTTTAACATTAGGTGGATAGGGATTTAATGACTATTATTTAGGCAGTGGCTCCGTAGCCGCAGTTTTTTTTTACTATTTACCCCACACACAATTCTTACCGGCTAAATAGCCATATGGGGCAATATAGGCTATTTGACCGGTTACCGGCTAAGGAGCCACTGCCAAAAAATATACTTTTTGGGGGGTTTTGACAATATCCTTGCATTTAATTGATATGGGTCCTTAAATAATATATATTTAAAAACAACAACAACATAAAAACTTAATTGCATGAACATTTAATGGCCATTTTTCCCTAATGTTTATACTCCAGGATTATTTTGTTGCTCACAGGCCTTCACTCAATCACTGCCATTTTTTTAACCAACAGATACTGTACAAGGAACAGTCCAGTTTCTTAAATAGTTAGTGGTAAAACTAAGTTTTAAAAATCTTGATTAGCTATGCTTCTTTATTTGCTTTCTGTATTGTACAATTGACCAATACTACGGCCTAGGTGAAATGAGGCGGTCATGGATTCTTCCAACTCATAGCGTTCCATTTCATGTTTCAGAAAGTAAGAATAATGGAGGGGCCAAGCGCTACAGCCGCAAGCGGGAGCCCTCCTTTCCCAAACCAGAAAATTTCTCCAGTGCGCGTCGTAGCAATCCACAGAAAAGCAAGAATTTTGACAAGAGACCCCCCCAGAGAGGCGGAGGACGGCAATATGGGGTTACAGGTGGAGGACGACGGGAGGAGGTTGGTACTTCAATCTTACTTTTTTTGTCAACACAAACTCACTCACAATTGCATTTCACTTCTGCTTTTTCAGATAGCAGACACGCGCCGGGCAGAGTTTAGCCCGGCTCAGTTTTCCGGATCAAAAAAAATAAACCTGAACCATCTGTTGAACTTCACCTTCGAACCTCGCGGAGGTAACGGCGCTGCCGGAGATGGAGGCTACTCCTGTTGGGGACGCCGAAATAAATGGGGTCATAAGCACAAGCCCTTTAACAAGGAGCTTTTCCTGCAGGCCAAGTAAGTATCAATTTAAGAGCCGAATGAGGATGCAAGATTGTCTTTTCTCAACCCGATTGCATTTTAGTTGCCAGTTCGTGGTGACCGATGACCAGGACTACAAGGCTCACTTCACTGATCCAGATACTCTGGTCAGCTGGGATTGTGTGCAGCAAGTGGTTAGTGCTTTCCCTTTCAAATATATGTTTTTTTTTGCTTAAAGCACAAATATTTAAAGAACATGTTATTTTACCAACCAGCGCATCTACAGTCATGAGGTGCCATCTTGCCCCATCTGCCTCTACCCGCCCGTGGCAGCTCGCATTACGCGTTGTGGACATATCTTCTGTTGGCCTTGCATACTGCACTACCTGTCTTTAAGTGACAAGACTTGGTCTAAGTGCCCCATATGCTATGAGGCTGTTCACATGGTGGATTTGAAGAGGTAATTGTTAGGAAGTTATGTATTGTTTTTAAATTGGGATGTCCCAATCACATATTTTTGCACAAGACTCAGAGTCTCCTGATTTTCAGAATCCGCCGATACTGAATCCCGATCCGATAACCAGGAAATTAATTAAGTAGGGGGAAAAAGTACTATATCCTACTGTCCATCCAATTTGAATATAGCTAGCGCAAAATTAGTCATTTATCATTTCAACAAAGGAAAAGAACAAATAACTCAAAAATCTTTTTTTTTTCTTCCACCAAAATAAGTTTACCAAAAAATTGTTTACATAAAAAAACTAAATAAACTTGGTCACCCAATGCAATAAATTGAGCTATTTTAGTTGTGATTTGTTAGACATTTAATTTTTGGACTTCAAAGTTTGTTTGAAAAGTGTCAAAATTGGCTGGTTTTGCATTTTGTCACCCAAACTCATTAACTCATTTTTTTTTTTAAACCCGATCTTTTTTACCCGATTCCAGTCCTCTGTAAAAGACACGATTGGGCTTAATTTCCGATAAAATCCGATCCGATTTCTCATCGGGGCATCCTTAGTTTTGAATTACATTTTTCCAAGCCACTTGTGAAATATAAACAACCATTCTTGTTGCAGTGTGGTTGCCATGGAAACCAGGCAGTATGTGATCGGCGATATCATCACCATGCGCCTCATGCGGAGGGAAAAGGGGTCTTTGGTGGCCATGCCGAGCTCTCAGTGGGTGAAAGTGGAGGAACCTGCACGCTTTGGAGGTGACTCATTTTAAGACATCAGCATGCACTTGCACTTGTGATGTTTCTTGACTTAAAAGTCACCATTTTGCATCAACCTCCTGTATGTATAAGAAGTGAGCCAAAAATCAAGAAACGGTACGCTATTAAATGTCTGTTTTTTTTTTCTTTAGATGCTTCTCTGAGCCCTTATTCCAAGCTGCTGCTGAGCTCCAGCAGTCAGGTCCTCAGCATGGTGGCAGAGGAGAAGGCAGTTCTGCAAGCTCAGCTATGCGTGGAAGAGGATGCGCAAAACTGCTTCATCCAGAGTGCGCTTTGCCACTTGCAGGTAAAGGTTTGCGTTCCTTGCAAAGAATAGAATGCGGCAGCTGTTTTGTAGTCTGCGTTAATCGATATTGGGGGAAACTGGCAAATGGTAGGAAATCTTAAATGCTAGGCAATCTGGTTTTTTTAATAGAAATGTGTTTTGACGGCAGGTTGCACGGGGAAAAAAATGGGAAAAGGTGAATTGATGTGGGGAAAAAACATTCCAAATGTTCTCAGGTGGAAGTTTATATGTATGTTATATATATTTTTATATTGTCAATTATCTCTGCCCAAATCTGGGTTACAATTTGGCTGTCAGAGATCGTGCCCACTTCACAATGATGAAACCGTTAATAACGGGACTGATATAATAAACTATCCCAAGTTAGCATTGGTGTAACGTAATCATTATTTTTTTCTCTTTCAGGAGCGAGAGGAAATGTTGTTGAAGCAGCAGCCAGCTTCAGACAACAGCTTTGATTTGTCCACTCTGACTCTCGAGGAAACTATTCCCGTTGATGAAGTGTTGACTATTAAGATCTCTACCAAGGTATCCTTGAAGGAAAACATCTTTTTTTTAACGTAACCTTACGCCTTCAGCCGTATCACCATTGATACCTCCTTTATTTTTAGCCCGTGCTCCAGTACGCGTCTGCTTTTGACGATGAAGTGGTAGACGTAACAATTGTTGAAGAGCCGGAGGCGGCGTCCCTTGAACCTACTTTGGAAAGTCTGCTTGAAGAGCCTCCCGATACCGTGTTGGAGGCAGCGCCAGATCACGTTTCTGATGAAACAAATGCTCCCAAAGAGGCGGAACAAGGTCACACTCAAATCAGCCAGGTGCACGGACCCTTCTACTATTTCTATCAAGGTTGGTATTTTCAGTGTTTGCCTTTTTCCATTATCGCAAGCACAAAGATAAAACATGAATTTGGTCTGTAAGCAATGATTTTAATCGGCAATTTATGTTTTGCTTCATTTTATAATGTCACTTTTTTCCCCTCCCATCGTCTAGCGGAGGACTGCCAGCAGATGTTTTTGCATCCCGTCAATATACGTTGTCTATTGAGGGAATATGGCAGTTTGGAAGCAAGTCCAGACACTATTACTGCTACAGTGGTGGAGATTGAGGGACATACAGTCACTGAGGTCAGCAAAATTCATGCACGGATTGGACGATGCTTGTTTAAGTTGTGGAATAACATTACTGGATTTACTTTGAATGAAAAATTGCCATTATGTTTGTTGTCTTATTATAACATGGTCACTAAAAGTGTTAGGGTTCAAGAAGATGTCATTCCTAGGATTTTTTTTGGGGGGAAAAAAATGACCAAATTTTAAACATTGGTCTTAAAAACACATTTAATTAATTACACATGAATTCCGGTTTTTAACTTTTTCACAGGACATCCGTCGTCGACATCGTTACCTGTCTCATCTTCCTCTGACATGTGAATTCAGCACCTGTGAGTTGTTCTTGCAGCCACCAATCCTGTCCCAAGAAACCATTGACACATACGCAGGTTTGTTATTTTTATTTCAAAATGCGTTGTCTTTTCGTGTGATTTAAATTTTTATTCTGTTTTGGACGCCAGGTGGCACAATTTATGCATGTGTCTATGCAGGGTTTCTTCTAAATTTAATGTAATTTGATATGCATGCTCTTTGGAGAGTTCATTGGAAAATGTCCATGTCATTCAATCAAATTTTCACCAAATTGAAGTCAGGCATTAGTTTCACCTGATGTGAAGTTTATGTAAAGAACTTGAAGTCACTTTTTTCAACTTGAAGATGAATTGGAGAAAAGGAAACGCCTGAGACTGAAGAAAGCCAGAGACGAAAAGCGCAGAGAGAAGCGGATTGAAATGGAAGAGAACAAGAAGCAGGGTAGATGTAAGTATATAAGTTGGTTTGAGAACATTTCACTACAGGATCTGGTAGCTATATATATTTGCCATTGTTTTTTTTTCTTCCCCCTCTTAGACCCTGAGGTGCATATTGGCCTTGAGAACCTCCAACATTTCCCGGCCTTTGGGTTTCCACCTGACAATAGCAGCCCTCTGGCCCAGCCGGATTTTACCTTGCTTCCTCCTTCTCCCCCGAGTAGCAGTCCTTCCCCTGGTAAGAGATCCTAACTTATGTTGTTATTTGGATTTTCAAGCCCCATTTTACTCTTGATTGTTTTAAGTTTTCTAAAATAGTGTTGCGTATCTCTTGATAAAACTTGAGGGAACCCTGTAATGGGGGCTACAATTGTCAAAAGTTCTAAAACAAAAAAATTATAAATTGAATGCACCAAGTACTCCAAAATGTTTGAGACATTTATTAACAATACTTTAAAGTAAAGTCTTACAATGAAGTCCCTCACGTCCAAAATGTGTTAATCATTCTGGAATGGAATGAGTGGCCTCTGTCCATTTTTGGACAAGATTGATGGATGTTTCCGGATATTAAACCATGACAAATGTTTGGTTACGTTTTTTTTTTCTGTTTTTCTGGATTCCAGAGGGAACCATGTTCCCATGTCTGAATGGGCAAAACTCTCTTCTTGTGGGAAATGTGGAAGATGACTCTCACTGCATGTCATTTGCACAGGTGTGTATAAGTTATACAGATGAACTAGAATGCTTATTTTACTCGTGGCTGTTTTTGCACGTCTAAAAGTAACATTTACGATCACAAAATTTTTCATGCGCATCGGCATTGTGATAATAGTGTACCGTATAACATGCACCTAGCGCATAAGACATTCGAGAAAAAAAAATGTCAGCACCGAACTATATTACAATTTATGCATACAACACAACTGAATATATTTGACATTAATCATTATTTTGGTGGGTTTTTTTAATAGCATCCTTCGGTCTTGTTTGGTTAGCACCTAATTTTAGAAGAAGAAAAATACAACCAAAATTTCCCCAAAAAGATTTGTGGCGATAATTAAGTTTTTTTTTTTTTTAAACCATAATTTTACAATGTTACATTGTGTTGTATTGCATTTAGATGCTGAAAGGTGGAAAAGCCAGAGCTGATGGACCCAGAATTACAACCAAACAAGGTACGCATTTGCAAGTGAACTAAATCTAAATAACTAAATAGCACTGAACTTTACATACCACGCTAGTTTGTGTTAAACTATCATTTGTGTGACCTAACCATAAACTTTCACATTAAACCGGTGAGTCCCGAAAAGCATTGACTAAAACTTGCATACCATTGTGATTGGTCATCTCAAGAACTTAAGGGATTTCTGCGCTGTAGTGACGGGTCATTTTGTGTTTGCAAATGTACTTGTGTATTTGGATACATTACCTCCCGATGGGTGTGTTTATAGGGTGAAATAACATTACTGTTGTATTTCGCTTCCTGCTAAACCGGTTTTGGGGCTTTAGAACAGTACGACTTCTAAAGACACCTTATAGTCAAGATGATGTGTTGTCAAACAGATAAACTGTTAGCGCCGTCAACTGCTGACAGCGACGGAGAGAGTGACGGGTCAGATCGAGCTCCGGTGCCCAACTTTCAGAACTCTTTCAGCCAAGCGTTCGAGAAGGCACTTCTCCAGCTTGACAGTCCAGAAGCTTCTCCGCAACCTGTCGTTGTCACAGGTGCGCCATCTCTGAATTTGATAAAAAGGAATGATAATGCCCTTTTTTTGTATTTTAAAACCCTCCCATTTCTTTTCTTCTGCAGATGAGAAGGGAGGAAAGAAGAAAAAGAAAAAACAGAAGCTTCTCTTCAGCACATCCATGGTTCACACAAAGTAGATAGCACTGAAATACCGTAATTTTTGGACTACACAGCACGCCCATCAAATTTTACCCCCAAAAAATGCATTCCTTCGTCTACTGTAAAACATACTGGACTATAAGCTTCAGTTCTTGACATTCTAATATTATATATTTACACCAAAAGACATGCAGCCCATTAGCCTGTAAAAATCTGTATGTAAAATTTGATGGACTACAAGGAGCTGGTTTATCGTCCAAAAATTACGCTCGATTGTTAGTTTGTTTAGCTGTATTAAATAATTGCTTCACTTCCTTGCCAACATCTCTGGTAGTTAAAAAAAATGTTAAGTGGTTTCCCAATGATAGACTTTTTCAGTTAACTTTTATTTTCATTTGCTGCAAATAGTATAGGGTGCCGATTGGTGAAAACGAAGATTAGTTGTGTGTTTAATTTGAGTGGCAGTCAACCAGTGCTGACATGTACTGGATATCGTACTCGCAGCAAGGAAATTTGATTTTTTTTCTTAAAAGTACATTGGAGTTTAGCGCTTTGCTTTTGAATGTTGTTAAAGTTGAAGGCATCAACATAGTTGCAATAAAGAGGGCCGATTAAATGTAATCCCCATTATCGTCACAGTTGGTAAACAACCCATAATTCACGCTCTTTCTCCCTTCTGTGTAACATTTTCTCTATGTATTAATTGACTTTCAGTGCTACGATTGTGTGAAGCTGGAGATCTTGTGCTCTCTACAGAGACTCTTGTTTATGTGGATGGAGGTGCTTTTAAGGGTTCTTAAATTCACCTTTTCATTTTGAGGAAACAGGCAGGTATGAAACAAATAAAGAATTATTCACAATCAAATACTGGGTTGACTGAGTTCTCGCCAAAAACCTGTTTGGACGGTATGATTGTCTAGCCTTGCTGTTATCAAAACAATCAATTCCATAAAGAACAATAAGATTGGGAGGGAATGTCAGAATATTATTTGATACATTCTTGTAAACGATTTGAAAAAGGTTTTTTTATTTTGAGTTTGGTGAGATCATAGCATGATGACATCACATTGACCAATTGTAGTCCATTCTTTTCTTATTCTCCATCATAATACATGTATTTGAAATTTAATTCCCTCTTCAATTTTAAAAAAAATCATTGGGGAAAACGCGTCGCAGCTGTTTGCGTCTAATACTGATTTTATTTTGGGAACTCTAGCCGGAAACACTTGTCCGTGTAATGTCGCCCTGCAGCCAGCAGAATCCTGTAGCGCTGTTTAGTCGTGCCTGTCAACAACACCGCAACCTGAGACAGGATAGCTGCTTCTGTGGCTAGCAAAGTCAACTTGCTAAGTAGCGAAAAAGCCATTGTTTACGTTTACAATTCTTCTTCTTAAACGGTACTTTTTTACGAAAATGTAGGCCATTGGGAAAATATTTGGACGGAGCAAGATGAAGAATGGACTTTGTTAGGTAAGTTCCGTGTGCTTCCCATCAAACAGCGAAAGACAGGTTCAGTCAGTGTTTCCATTTTGATTAGTTGGCTATTGTTGGGTTACCTTTTGCTTGCTTGGTAATTTTTCGCGTGATTTAAACTTTTGCATTTTTCATTTAAACTTT
Source organism: Stigmatopora argus (assembly GCF_051989625.1). Taxonomy (NCBI): domain Eukaryota; kingdom Metazoa; phylum Chordata; class Actinopteri; order Syngnathiformes; family Syngnathidae; genus Stigmatopora; species Stigmatopora argus. The sequence continues at coordinate 4,564,971 of NC_135391.1, forward strand.
TACATGGTCCTTTTTTTTTTTAAATTTTGGAACCCTGTCCGTGTTTCTTTAAATGGTCTTCACTTTGGAGCAGGCCAACACAGGTTTGTTAATCTGCTACGGGTGCGGAGCGAGGAATTGTTTTTATTTATTTATTATTTTTAACACTTAATGCTCAGTTTTATATTCTTAAGTGTGAAAAGTAATAATATTTGAGTTGGAGTTCACGAGTGTTGTTTATATTGGGGACTTTTGTCGAGACGTTCAAGTGTCATAAACTAAGATTAATAGGACTTTTACTCTATTAGCAGTTTACTTTACTTGTTATTACCTGAGTTTGACAACCTGAAACGAATTCCGAGTACTGTTAAATTAAGAAAAATCACTTTTAAAAAAAATGACGCTTAACCTAGAAGGTTTAGAGGAAAAATAGGTGTGTACCTGACTGTGTGTGATTTATTACTCAAATATGTCAGTGTAAATACACTTGTATTTGTATTATTTAAAAAAATGTGGTGAAATTTAACAGTTGAGTGGTTTTGCCGTGATTTACAATGCGCAATAAGTTTGTCTAGTTAAAATAGATAAAATCTTGAGGTTTCTGAAATTCCCTTTAGGCTGCTTCGGCCCCACCTTCTTGTATGATATGACGTCAGTGGTCGATAAAAACCAGCATTCAACAGCATACGGTTGACATCTGCTCAGGTACAGTATTGCCTTTATGCATTTATTCAAGGCACTTTGGCAATATTCCCTTTTTGTATACCCCTGGAGAGCAACATTTAATGTTGACGTCTTCCCACAGAAACATGTGCAGTTCATTATCCAATACAAAGCAGTACTATTCTTGAAGGTCAAACAGAAACAGACTTGAAAATAACAATAACATTTGTTATCTATGATTGTTTATGTAAGTCAAGAATTTAGAGGTTTTGAAATAATTGATTGGGATAGTTGTCTGGAATATTTTTTCTCTCAGCATTCCCTTTTCTGGCTTCTGTCAGTTTGGTATAAATTAGCAACAATTTTCTCGAAAGATATTTTTCATCACGCAAAATTGAACACGTGATTTTAAAATTTGGAAACTGAGGGCAGGGAATCTAACTCACAACCTCTGGTTAGGGTAACTGCAGCTCTACTACTGATCAACGTGACCCCAGTCTGCCCAAATGTTTTTTTTTGTTTTGTTTTTTGCAGTTGCACCTTATAAAATTTATGTTTAAAGGCATAACTCAAAAGTGCCTCTTTGATTAATTATTAAGAGTTGTGTTATAGACAGTTATTGATTGATTATTCATTAAAACAGTTTATTACTGTCGATGTAGAAGGTCATGAACCACTATTGGCACTAGTCTTAACATGGTTTATTGCTCTGGAGTGATTTATGCCCACATGTAATAAGTATATTCCTCTACTTCCACTCATGACACTCCCTTACATAAGGTCCACAATAGTGGCCAGATAAAACATTTTTTGTGAGGCTTTAATGTTTCTAATTTGAAAAAAAAAACACTTTAAAAATGAGGTACACCAAAAAACAAGTTACTTTTTCCTTATAACAAGGGTTTTTATTTTATATTGTGGTGAGTTTTTTTTAATGGAAACTAGCAATGTTTTGCCCATTTGGAACATTTTTTGTGTCAATAGGTGCTGTTGACGAGGATGGCTGCACAGGTGGAAGTACAGGGTGGGGAAGTTGGGAGGACAATGACAGGAGGAAGGCTTCACTTGAGTCCCCTGACTGACTCAAGTCCATCACTTACGGACTCCCATATTATCACACCTGAAGCCAAGAAACCTGTCCCTGGTCCCAAGCCACGGCTGACTCCAAAACCCTTTGCCTTGGAAAAAAGCACCATAAAGCCTATACTTGCCCCAAAGCCGCAGACCACACCCAGACTTGAATCCACAAACATTGCTGGGAACAAACCGGAGCTTCCAAACAGCCCAAAACCACAACAACCAGTTGCCATTGTTAAGCCAACCCCCGTGTCAACCAATTCCAGTCGTCCTGCCACCACTTCTTTTAGAATAGCCGCTAAAGTGAATGCTGGGCAAACCGTAAAGCCTACTGTCCATCCATTTAAACCAGCCCCTCCTTTAGATGCTGTCGACACCAACAAATCCACGCCACCACTGCCGGCCGAGAGACAGAATCCTAAGAACCAGAGGACACCCATGCAGGGTGGAGCATCCATTGCCAGAGCCAAGTCATTGGGGTTTCTTAATCAGATTGACAAAGAGGATGAAGAAAATAAATCTGTGACAGTTGTACCACCCCGACCCCAACCTCGAGGTTCCAGGCCGAGACCAGTGTCTGCAGTTTTTGTTACCGATCCAGAGATGCCAGTTCCTGCGCCGCGCTTGGCTGGAGGAAACCCGCTTTCATCTGATCTTACGTCAAAATTCGAATCAATTGGTCTGTCATTGCACCGGAAAACAGTCAAGAGCAACGTTAAAGAAAGCAATGCAAGTGTCAAACCTCTTCAACAAAACACTCAGCAGGAAAAACATTCTAGTAATATTCTTAGGGTCAAACCATCGAGCGCAGATGAGCACAGCGACAGCATTGTAGAAAATATCATTCTAAAAGAGATTAAAGAGGATCAACGAGGTGGTAGCATTAAGTCACGAATTAATCTCCTACTTGATTCCTCCTCCATGCTTGAGGCAGTTTCTTCAGAGCAAAAATCAGATATTCTGTCTCCGGAGCAGACAACGATCGAAAATGAACCACAGGTGGATGTCAAACAGCTCATCAAACAGCTAACGGTGGAAACGACTCCAACTCAGAGTCCAGTTTTGAAACCTTTGAAGCCTCGACAGCTGCACAGTGATCTCACTAAAAAGTAAGATGCTCCTCCAATGCATGAGTTTACTTTTGACATACTCCTGTTTGGCTTTTATTGTGTAATTTCCTTTTGTCAGGTTTTCATCCGAGACATCATCTGACTTTGGCAAAGCATCACTCCTTGAGGCTTCTACAGATAGTCAGATCACCCAAGGTCCTCAAAGCAGGGTAAGAGATTTGTAGATTTGGATTTTTGATTACAAAGTAGACGCAGCTGGTTAGAAAAGGAAGGGAAGCCCGGAGGGACCCAAGAGGCGAAAAGCAAACAAACCGACCAAAACCCTAACTAACCCTAACAGCAGATGCCATCAGTGTGTAAAAACAACTGAAAGAATCGTATAGTCTGGGTCAGGCATGATACAAACATTGAAATGTAAAACTGTAAACGGCCAATTATCGCACAAGCTCATGTCTGAACGTCACTCTATTTTTTTTAGATTGAAGCAGCTGACCTCAGTGGGAAGATGGCTGTGGATTTCCAAGATCAGCTCCAACAGGGCAGCTCACATTCAGAAGAGGCAGAACCGGTGTCAAGTGCTACCAGCAATCAAAGTGGTGTTGAAGTGCAGACAGTGCTTGTCTCTTTACTACCCGATAATAATGTGGAGAGATCCAACATGAACAATGGCGCAGAATATCTTAGTAGTCCATCGTTTAGAGCTGGACGCAAAGAGGATACAGAAACTCTGTTGACCTCCACCTATAAAGATCCTGTATCTCCAAGTCCCCAGCGGGTGAACCACGCTGTGGACACAGTGCAAACTGTTGGCGAGAGAAGAGCGGTGAGTGAGAGTATTCCACTTGCTCAGAGGGAACATAAAGCCATGACCTTACGCTCCAGACGCTCAGAAGGGAACAAGCCAATGATGGAGACAACCGATTTAATAAAAGGCGAAACGACTCTAGCGATGGCAATGGAGCAGCAGCCTCGATACTTGCGAATAGGATCGTTGCATAAATGGCCAGTTACAGGTATACCACAAGACGTGGATGTGGACAATGGCGCGCAAAAGCAATCACAAAGGGGAAAAGAAGTGGATTTAATTAAAGACAAGGACAGACAGAGAGAAGCAGATCATGAGGAAATAGCTGGAGCTCCCAAACGCATGAAAACTCTGCCGGCGGATGAAAAGTCAAAACACAAGGCAACCTATTTTGCTTTGACTGGACAAATACAGGAGCCAGTTTCTTCTTCAGATACTGGATGTGACATTATATACCCTGTGGCACCTTATGATGATATAGATTCTGGACAGGTAAACGCTCAAGGTAAGGTAGCTGCAGTTAAGAGAAATCTGTCGTTAAATGAAACCTCAGGGAAAAAAATGCTGGAACTAAAAGAGGTAGTCAGGAGGACAAGCCACATTTCTGCCAGGCATGTGGTTTCGACTTTGGTAGAGCCAACAGCAGAGAAAATGACAGAGGTGATCAAAAGAGAGCAAAGAACTGAGGATGAAGGACAAAATGGCAAATTGAAAATTATTAATGAGGACCAACGGAGGCAAATGGAAATTGAGAAACAAGCCATGTTACAGTTTGCGCAGATGAAGGAAAGGGAGATGCAAAGAGAGTTTGAGCGGCGTAAGGCCTTTGAAAGGGAGAAACAAAAACAGAAAGAAATTCAAAACCGCAATCAGCAAGAAGTTGAATTTGAAGGTCACGAGGATACAGAAAAACAAAAGCGGCTGTATTCCGAGCAAGAAAAGGCAAACCGGCAAGAACGAGAGAGTCAGATGAGACGGGAAGTTGAAAAGCAAAAAGATCTAGCAAGGCAAAGAGCGATAGAGAAGCAGAGACGGCAAGAAATGCACAAGCAGAGGGAGAGAGAAATGGAGATACAGCAAAACCTGCAGAGGCAGAGAGAGCAAGAACTGGAGAGGCAACAAGAACTGATGAGGAAAAGGGAGGAAGAAATGGAAAATCAGCTGCAACAGATGAGGATGAGGCAGCAGGAAAGGGAGCGCCTGCAAGAACTTGAGAGGCAGCAAGAACTGATGAGATTTAGAGAAATGGAAACGGAGAGGTTGCAAGAACAAATGAGGCTGAACGAGCAGGAAAAGGAAAGGGAAGAATTGAGGCGACTTAGCGAGCAGGAAAGCGAGTGGCAGAAGGAACTTGAAAGGCAAGTTGAAATGGAGAGACAGCAAGAAGTGATTAGGTTGAAGGAACAGGAAAGAGAGCGACAGCAAGAAATTGAAAGGCAGCGAGAACTGGCGAGGCTTGCGGAGCAGGTCGAAAACCGTCAGCGAGAAGTTGGGAGGCGGCAGGAACAGATGAGACCGAGGGAGCAGCCCATGGAGAGACCGAGGGAACCGGAACACGATAGGCAAGAACTTGACAGGCAGCAAGAATTCCTGCGCCAGAGGGAAAGAGAAATTGACAGGCAGCGAGAAGTTGAAAGACAGCAAATGAAACTGATGCAGCAAGAACAGGCGAGACTGAAGGAGCAGGAAATCCAGAGAAGGCGGGAAATTGAGCTCCAGAAAGAACACGAGAACGCCAGACGCCGGGAAATTGAAATGCAGCAAGAAGAACAGAGGCAAAGGGACCAAGAAATGGACAGACAGCGAGAACTGATGTGGCTGAGGGAGCAGGAACTGGAGAGACAGCGAGAACATGCGCAGCAAGAACACTTGAGAGTGAGGGCCCTGGAAATGGAAAGACTGCTGCAACTTGAGAGGCAGGAAAGAGAGCAACAAAAGGAGAAACAGCAAGAATACGAGAGACAGCAAGAGCAGATGAAGCTGAGGGAGAAGGAGTCGGAGAGACGGCGAGAACTTCAGCAACAGGAACAGTTGAGGATGCGGGAGCAGGAAACGGAACGATTGCGCGATCTGGAGAGGCAGCAAAGAGAACAGGAAACAGAAAGACAGCAAGAACTGGAGCGGCAGCAAGAAAAAGCCAGGCTGAGAGAGCAGGAAGCGGAGAGACGTCGAGAACTTCAGCGGCGGCAAGAACAACTGAGGCAAGAAGAACAGGAAAGGGTGCGACGTCAAGAGCTGGAGCTCCTTCGCCAGAGGGAACTAGATGTGGAAAGACAGCGAGAACTTGAGAGGCAGCAACAACACCTGAGGCAGAAGGAGCAAGAAATGCAGAGGCTACGAGAACTTGCCCAGCATCAGGAAGAGATGAGACTGAAGGAGCAGGAAAGACTCCGTGGATTTCACCAGCAGCAAGAAATGGAACAAGAGAGACAACGTAGCTGGGAAAGACAAAGACAGAAGGATGAAGCCAGGCAGACAGAGTTAGATAAAGAGACCCGTCTTTTGGAAATGCAAAGGAATAAGAGAATTGAGGAGCAGGAGAGATTTCAAAAGAAAAAGGAAGAGAGGCTCCGCGAAAATGAGAGCTATCCCGGGCAGCGGCACAGAGAGAGGGCGGAACCGGATGTTGTGAGACTCAAGGGGAGTGATAAAGAAAGGGACAAACAACGGCAAGTGGAGATGGAGTGTGAGGACGAGGTTGAGAGGCAAAGGCTAAAAGAAGTGGACAAATTGAGGGGCTCGCAGAGGGAGAAACAACTCCACGCCGAGAGAAAAACTCAGAGGCTAAGACATCAGGCCTCGCAGAACGAAAGGCTCGGTTGGGAGCCAGAAGAAGAGAAGATGGAAAAAGCCGAGGCAGATCGAATGAGACAGATTGCAAGACATCAAGAAGCTGAGAGACTTCGACTCAAGGAAAAGCAGAGGAAGGAGGAGCAGGAGAGGACGGCGATGGATCAGTCTCCTCTGCGGCCCAAAGTGGTGGATGTGGACTCTCTTCTCCGAGCCGCAACTTCTCAGCACGTTGCCCCCTCGCTAAGATGGAAAGAGCCCTCTCCGAGAACAGACGAGCGTTACAGATCTTCCATTCTTGATGTGGACTCTTTCAGATCTCAATCACATCTCTCCTCAAATCAAGATTTACTATCTGTGTCTGGTATTCAGGAAATAAACTCCCCTGTTGGTACGCGCATATCACGCCTTTCACCTGAAAGAGACATTACGTGGAAGGTACCCCCGCAGCCTTCAGCTAGTGCAGAGTGGACCGTACCCCCCCACAACCCATTGGATCCACAGCCGACTGATATGCCTTACAACAAAACCCATCCCGAGCCCAGGAAGCAGACAACGAAAATCAGTCCAGAACAATTGCTCCTTAGGCAGGAGGAACATTCTCCGGCTGCGCAGAGCCACTCACGCCGCAGGCAAGGCGAGGCAATGTTCTTGGATCCTTTTGTTCAAAGAGAGGAAATTCCAGGCGCCTACAGTAGGGTTCCTGTTGACCAGGTCTGGTTGCCCAGGGAATTCAAATCCCCAGATGACCAAGAAGTAGTCTGGAAGCACAGGAGATCCCAGGGGTCCAAGGTAAATTTCACCGTAAAATCCTTGACATAATTTTGCTGTTATCTTAAAAGTTTTGTACAGGGAGTCAACAGGTTATCATGTCATCGCCCTGCTATGTTTTAACTTTACAATGCTATTGCTTGTCTGTCCAAAAAAGAGAGGTAGGTCTCTAGTAACAAATCTTGATTAGGTCCCGAGTGCAGAACTCGAGTTGAGTATGATGACAGCCCTTGGGAAGAAACTGTTTGTCTTGGCTGTTATGGCTCTGTAGCGCCTTCCAGAGGACAGCACGTTGAAGTGGTGGAAGCGTATTGTCTTTTATGATGCTCTCAGCCCTTCTAAGGCACCGAGATTTGTAGATGCTGGACAGGGTATGTAGGGGGAAGTTGATGATCTTTTTACCGCATTCAGACCAGCGAAGATACCACGCTCGTCCCCAAATACCGTTTTTATAGTCACAAAATCAATGTCAAATAGTCTCCAGGTCACTTAACCTAAAAATAAGGACAGAATGTAACAAATCAGGTTGCATATACGTGTCGTGTTGCAATGTTGATGTGTTGAGTGCTGTGTTTTCTGGACTGTCCCTAAACACACTGCGTGTCTGAAGTTTGTGCCTTAAATTCTCCATGGTCTCTTTCTCTTACAAGGAGGTGAACAGGATGCGTTCTCGCAGTATGTCCCGCCGATCAGCCCCATCTGGTTTTGCTCTGGAGAAAAATCTTTCTAGAATACGAAGTCGCAGTGCCCACAGAGAACAAAGCGGCCAAAATTGGGTAAGTGGGATTTCAGATACTTTTATTGCAGGAAACAAATGCATCATGCAAACATGAATCATAAGCTTCTAAGGAAAAGTGTTTGCAATCAATATAAACTGAATAAGGAAACCGCTTGAAAATTGTTCATAATGACTAATGAGTTTGAGATGGTAATTAGTGACTCGAGTGAAAATTTTACCTCCACCTACCTTACATCATGGTGACGGTCAAGTAGTGGCAAATGCTTTCTCTCGCCTGCGATTGAAGATTGGATTAAGCAAATTGTTGACCTGTCGTCAGAAGCCTGTTAGAATGGCTAACTAAGTCTGTGTGACATGAGATTGCCTGCAATGATGTTTATCCTCAGTGCTCCATGGTTACAACTGTAATTTAAACTGAACTCAAATGTAAGTATACAACATTTGTGGGAATGTTTTTTTTTCCCTCCCCAATAACAGTTAACAGCCCACCCGCAATAGTCTTCCCTCGATTATTTAATTCATTCTATAATTAATTAATTCATTTCCCTATACTGGTAAATATCGTGCTATTTACACAACTGACTTTTTATGTAGTTCTCAATTTCAGGCAGTCTGGTAAAGTAGATTTGGACAGATATCGAGCAACAGATGACTATTATGTATATCATATGTTGTGTTAAAGAATAACCAATTAAAATAAGGGTGGCAAAAATGTCTTTGCTGGAGGGAGGTTCCTTCCAGGAAATTCAGATGAGGTCATGGTGGTCTGCTGACATCATAGCAATAGTCGAAGGGAAGCTAGTGAGTGAGCGTGGGCAGAGCAGAGATGGGCACTGGGCTGAGAGCCTTGTTGTACAACTTGTACTTGTGGTCATGTTGCTTGAGTCCGCGCTACTCCTGGGTAAGTGGCACTAAATGACTGACAAGATTTTCTAAAAGGCTCTTCTTTGCTTATACAGAAATGTCCCCTTTATGTCTCTAGGCTACGTGTGCTTTGTTTGTGGTTATTGGGTTAGCTGTCGCCATGCGCCGGATGACATCATCCGAGGAGGGGAATCGATGAGTGGCTGTGAGTCTCTATTGGTCACATAGTTGGTGTTCAGTAGATGCAGAGCAGCATTTCTTGTTCTTACAGTGGCACGACCTGTTTTCTCCTATTTTCTACCAAAATGCAATGTGGTATTATTGCTGACTTTTTTTAAAACCGTGATTGATTACTCAGCTGCTTTCCTGCAATACTCAGCTTCTTGAAGGTTACAGATATTTCCTGTAGAGGGCGTATTTTGACAAATTTCATTCATGGTCCTTACTGCTTATCCTCACAAGATGCAGCAATTTCGCTGCTCTGTCCCAGTTCATATGAATTGTGAGAATTATTTTTTGGGACTATATTTGCTATGGAGTGGAATAATGCACACCATATTACATCAATTGTGAAAAAGTGTCATGATTCTTTTTAAGAAAACACTATTGACCAACTAATATAATCTCATAACAACACCCTTTTGTATGTATGAAGCAATTTTGTTTCCTCTCAGCGTGTTCACGCACGCATGCCATCATTATCTGGTTATTGTTCACCTTTCACCACGCCAAGTTTTTTTTATTCTGCGCTTGGCTCTTCCCCAACTTTGTATTTTTTTTTCCGGAGTCCTTCTTTTGTGGTGGAGACACTTGTCTTGCCCTGCCCTGCAATCAAAACCGGGCTGAGCAACAACACCGCAGACCATATGTTACCCTTCCCACTCCCTTGCGTTTGAAATCAGGGACCTCCCATTCTTGCTCTCTCTCTTTCTCTCACTGCTTCCAGACTCCCTCTCTCCACCAGTTTCTCCTTGACAGTGAGCGCTAACGTCCTGAATGCAGAAAGGCGCGCTGCTGACGCATTTTCTCTTACCTGTCTCTACCTGCAGATTGAAAAGGAGTGAACTTTGGATTTAACTTTCCGACTGCGTTTCCTGTTTTTGACAGCGGTTGCTCTGTGGGTTTTTGGGGTGGAATTCAAAGGACTAGAGGAGAGTTCATTTCGCAACTATTTGCCATGTACCTTTTCTCCTTTTTTATTGGGGGAGGAAGAGAGAAGTAAAGCGTAATGGATTTTTTAACATTTTGTACATTGGATTCCTCGGCGAAGAGTCTTTTCAGGTTCAATTGAGGCTGGAATCCAGACAGATGAGCATACAATGACTCATTTGGAGAGATCTTGTAAAAAATCTAATTATTATAAGCTTTGTTGACTTGGTCAGTTTATCATGAGAATAGAAACTTGTGCTATCTAAGTGATTCTTACTTTCGTGCCGTAGAACCATGACGTAGCTTGTTGGTAAACAGAAGTGCATTTAGCTGCGCAGTAGCTAAAAGTACTCTAGCTATAAAGCAGCATTACATCATATTTACATGTCCAGGTGTTGGCTTTACGAGAATACCATACCCAGAAGATCTTGCTTGCATCAAAATAGACATTAGGAATGTTATATTTTGCTGGCTGCAGGCCCGGAGACTTGACAGCGATGAGCTGAAACGTAGCCCTTGTGGCTCCTCGAGGACTGCAGTTCAGGGAAGACGTTATGAACTGAGACCAAAGAGGAAATTGCCCCTTTTACAGTCGGTGCATTAGCTGCTGCAAAGCCTCTAAACATCACTGCTACGCAGGACCACATGAGAAATCCAGTCCCTTTACCCTCTGCGCCACTGCAGCGTTGACCCCGTCCGCCGTCCGTTCCGCCAAAAAGAACAAAGTTCCCGCTTTACCCGCGCTCTTCATGATTTCTTGCCGCCGGGATAACAAGCGCCAAAGCTCAGCGAGGGGACAATCAGGACACAGCTGTTTTTTTTCCCGCTGATTGGTCCTTGATGGAGTACCTAGGGGACAAGCTGTCAGTGGCGCACTCTCAAGTGTCAGGATGGGTGGGAAATGTCCGCCGCTCCTTTCACGGGGCGCTCAGCTTTTTTTCCACTTCGGCGGAGAGAGAAGAAGGAGAGGTCAGCGGCGGAGGCGGACACTTCAACCGAACGAGCTCCTTGCGCTCGCTAGCTTCCCGCAGCAGGGAGTCCATCCGCAGGTTCTCGCTGCGTAGCCAGCAACGTCTGTCCTTACGCAGGCGCACCGCGCCCAGCACCCCCACTCCTGTAAGACAGCATCCTGAAAGCTTGGTTGCTTTGAAAAAAAATGTTCTTGCCATGTTTTCCTTACGCTGAGCTCGTACTGCCATCCATAGGCTGTTCTTCCTCCTATTTTTGACCTTTATTTGTTGATATTGATAGTAAAACTGCATGCAGTTTTATTGATGTCGATAGTAAAACGACGTGCAGTTTTATTGATATTGATAGTAAAACTATGCACAGTTTTATTGATGTTGATAGTAAAACTACACGCAGTTTTAATGGTCAAATGTACCTCAACATTGACCCGGTGATTTATTTGTTTCCCTGCTATCTTAATTTGGGGAATTATGAGTTTGAGTTGGATTTATTTAATAAGGGACAGCACATATTAATGAACATATTTCTATTCACGTTAATGAACATATATATGTAAATATGTAAGATTGTAGCCAAGGGCTAATTTTCATTTTTAGTCCCTTGTGTTGGTTGAATATAAACGATGACACATACTAGACACACGCACACAATCACACACACGCACACAATCACACACACGCACACAATCACACACATGCACACAATCACACACACACACAATCACAGTCACACACACACACAATCACACACAATCACGCACACACAAACAATCACACACACACACAATCACACACACACACAATCACACACACACAATCACACACACACAATCACACAATCACACACAAACAATCACACATACACACAATCACACACACACAATCACACACACACAATCACACAATCACACACACACAATCACACACTCACACACACAATCACACACACACACAATCACACACAAACAATCACACACACAATCACACAATGACACACACACAATCACACAATGACACACACACAATCACACAATGACACACACACAATCACACACACACACAATCACACACACACACAATCACACACACACACAATCACACACAATCACACACACACAATCACACAGACACACATTTTGCTCGTCTAACAGCCAGGCTTTAAGATGATTGGTGAAGAGGTTTTAATTAGTATTGATTGGTATTATCAAAACATTTGTACAGTTATTTTTTGTGGGAATTGTTTGTGGTCGACTCTTGTTCAGGCATGTTCGAGCCTCAAATCATAGTGAAAATATTCCAAAAGAATGGAAGCTCCAATACCTTGCCTCAACATTTTCAGTCCTCTTAACGATAATAACCAAGAGGTCTAATCCTTTTAGTCCGTAAAAGGTATTTCTGGTCAATCGTCTGCGTTCTTCTGACCGATTGTAGCACTGGGCCAGATTTAGAAAGCCATGTATGGATACATTGCAGCAAGAAGACTCACTCCTATCTTTAGGTAACACCTGTTGGCTGTACAATCTTTGATGACTCATAACTGCTAAAGATAAGCCATGTTTTCTCTTATCTATTTTTTGTTTGAAATCAACATGCGTCCTTTCGTTTTAAAAAGATAGTATGATTGCCTCTGGAGAGTGGGTACTTGTTTTTAATTATTTTTTACAATATAGAGAAGTGGGAGTGTGTATAAAAAATGAACATAGTAGTTCCACATAGCTTTTTACTGATTTTATAGTGTGTTTGCTGATTTTTTATTTATTATCTTAAATAGGAGATGGAATAGTACTAAAAATAGAGCACATTTAGAATTTATTGAGCCACCAAAAGCTCCGAACTAGTCACATTATGATTTTTTTTAACTAAAGAGTAAGAGTACAGATTGGGATTTCATTCTAGTTTTGTTTCTTTTTGATACTTAGTTCTGAAAAATTATGTGTTATTCTGACGATATCATTCCTTAATACACTCGCAGTTGAAGGACAGGCCGGAGCGCAAAAGCCTAGCAGTACATTTATTGCAAATTTGTGTCAAATGTGTGATGTCTTCAGGGCAAATCGTACCACGATAAAGTAACAAAAATTGCATGCGAAAAATAAAACTACACCTCAGACTGCAAGTAATGTAAATAATCTTTTAAGTCGCTTTTCCTCAACGATTTCTATGTTAAATTCTTAAGGCAAATCAGAGCTTAACATTCTTTTACTTTATTTATCCTTGTTCACCTTTGTCAAAAGTATATTTAAATGAATGAAAAACTTCTGAAATGTCGGAAGACAGTTTGCTACACACCATTCTTACTACAATATTACTCATTAACTGATATTTTAAGTTGTGAAAGAGTAATTTGAAGTTAAGTCACACGTTTGTATCTTAAGTCTTCAAAGTTGAGGATGCGTTTTTTTTTTTTAAACCTAGTTTTATATTGTATTTGTTTCTCAAAATTGACATAGCGCTTAAAAAAATAGTTTTTTTTAGTCGTCTATCCCTAGTGTGCTTATTTAGAAATATGTCAAACAATGAAATGTGAGCAAAAAAATAAATAAATCCGAAACACAATTCCAATCTACATGGAAAGAATAGAAAAAAAATTAAAAAACCTTTTAATGGTACTGATACCCCTGACAAAACTTTAACCTGAACCGAACATACATGTAATAAGACCAAAAAGTAATAACTAGCGAATGCAACCGCCTTCCAGATGCAGTAAAATGGTTATGAAACATTTTCAGTAAAATAATTGAGAATTCTTACGCATCCTGTTCTGGGTGTGCCCTTGTGGTGATTCAGACTTACGTGTAAGACAGGAATTTTTATCATCAACAAGGCGTACAATCCAGATTTTCTTTGGCTATTTGACAACAGTGATAGCAGTGGAAGAAAGGCTCGGATAGGAGGATGACATAACACCACCAAAGTCTCCATCTGGAACGGAGTAGTATAGCAATTACGTGGTGCACTTGCAATGATGCCCCATACTGGGCCTCTTGACTCACTCCTTGTGCATGACACCATATACGTACTTCCAACGTAAAGTTTCTTCTTCAAACGTCTTACTGTAAATTTCTGCTTTGGTCCAATCATCTCTAATGGTGGTTTAAATGGACCTCAGTTTAAAGGCAACTTTGGTATATTCCTTCATTTTCTGAACCGTTTATCCATACAAGGGATCGCAGGGGGTGCTGGAGACTATCCTAGCTGACTTCAGCCCACAAGGGACACCCTGAATTGGTGACCAGCCAATCGCAGGCTACGAGTAGAGAAACAAGCATTCATTTGTACCTAGGGACAATTTAGAGTTTTTGTTTTTGGGATGTGGGAGGATACTGGCGCACCCGGAGAAAACCCACGCAGCCACCAGGCAAGGGACACCCTTAATTGGTCACCAGCCAATCGCAGGGCACAAGTAGACAAATGAGCATTCACTTGTACCTCGGGACAATTTAAAGTTTTTGGGATGTGGGAGGATACCGGCGCACCCGGAGAAAACCCACGCAGCCGCCAGGCAAGGGACACCCTTAATTGGTGACCAGCCAATCGCAGGGCACAAGTAGACAAATTAGCATTCACTTGTACCTCGGGACAATTTAAAGTTTTTGTTTTTGGGACGTGGGAGGATACCGGCGCACCCGGAGAAAACCCACACAGCCGCCAGGCAATGGACTCCCTTAATTGGTGACCAGCCAATCGCAGGGCACAAGTAGACAAATGAGCATTCACTTGTACCTTGGGACAATTTAAAGTTTTAGTTTTTGGGACGTGGGAGGATAACGGCGCACCCGGAGAAAACCCACGCAAGCCCGGGGTAGAACATGCAAATTCCACACAACAAGGACCCACCTGGGATTGAACCCTCGACCCCAGAACTGTGAGGCCGGCGTTCTAACTACCCTATTTTTCAATCAACTTTATAGACATTATTACTCCTCTCTGGCCAATCAGTGACATGACACTCTGTTTCCAACCCTTTTTCTCCATGTGTTGGTTTTGTCCCTTTCAGGACATTCTCTAAAGTCACTCCCCCGTCTTTGCTCGAATAGTATAGGCTGGTAATTACAGATGCAGGTGTATCGCGTTTCCCTATCCGGCCCTCGGGCAGAAGGATTTCCTTTTGTGTTTTCCTATATAGGGCAGGTTTATCAGTTCATGCGCAGACACGCCTCTGTTGGCTCTGCGTGGTTTTGAGACAGAATGTCCTCTGTGGCGGCCTCATTAAAAGAAGCATGGTTGACTAGACGACAAACTCACACGTCTTTATGTTTGTCTCTGCTTCTGCTTCCATAAACCACAACTTTTGCCTTTCCTTATCTTTCCCGCGCTAATTTTTAGTTTTCGCCCCAAAAAATGACCAAATATGATTTTAGTACCGCTTATGCTCGCAAGGGTCGCAGGGGGTGCTGGAGCCTATGCCAGCCAATTTTGATAAGGATGTTGCAATTTTTTTTGGTTTTAACACACACTTGCTAGTTTTAAATATTTGGAGGGATTTTTTTTATTCACATTTTTCTCTTTCTTGCCCACAGGAGCAACAGAAGCAAGATGTCATTGATGAGAATGATAGGAAGGAGTCTATCACCCCAGTGGGCGAGATAGATAGTCAGTACGGGACTTGGGACACAGGACTGCGCACAGATGATAGGTAAACACGCACAACTGCATTTTTCTCAGAACAAATATTTACAAAATTATTTTGGTCAATATAGGATGTGATACAAGAAACAAATGAACCAAATCACAATTAAGCTAACAGGACATAAACTAAATGGAAAATTAACACCCTTTATCCGAATGTTTAGCAGCATCGACCTGTTGTGAGTCAGTTTTATTCGTGATAGTATCAGATTTTTTTTCAGAAATGGATTATACTCAATTCTCTACAGTTTTAGTTGGTGAATCGTGTCATTTTAGCCTTGTATATTGCCATCTTACATGTAGTGGGTGTGTTAGAAGTCAGGGTGGGAGAAAATATTGTACATGAATGAAAATCCACAAGCTCAGGCAAGTCAAAACGACTGTGTGCGCAAATGGAAGAATGTAGTCATTTTGGCCACACATGTATAACTCAAAACTAGAATTAGTCATGGAAATTAAGAAGCATTTTGTTTAGAATGTGTCAAACCAAACATTGTACTCAGTTTCAATTCGGAATGTTATTGGAAACAAGGTAGCACATTTGGCAATTGGAGTCCTTGTACTGAATTAGGATTAAGGTGTAGAAGTTAAATTAGACATGGGGAAAAAATGAATGATGTAAAAGGTACTAGTCATTTCATGTTCTTTCACAAAATAAAAGATCATTCTTATTTTGATTTAAAGTTTGAGGACCTTTCTGCAAATGTGGTTTGATACAGTAAAGCTTGGTGCCAGTGACCATTACTGACCTCTTGTGGCCATGAACACTTTATGTATAACAGAGTGAGGCGGTCTGGCTCATGTTTATTGTTTCCCCTCTCCTTTTGTAGTCTAACTCCAGCCACTCCCAGCTCGGAAAGCAACCTCAGTCCTTCACCGAGAAACGCAACTCCTTCCCACCCGCAAAGTGAACCCGACAGCTTTGACGGCCCGCCGCAACCACCCCCTAAACCGGAGAAGCAGCCGCTCTTGTTCCCTGATGTAAGCATCCATTAACCCTTTATCGAGCGCTCATTGGTCGCCATTGACGGCGCTCGCTGTCCAATCCATTTTGACTTGGAAAGGTTGCCAGCACTGAAAGATGAGCTTTCACAACTAGCATTTGTAGTTTGAATAAATTGGACGTCCATCATTTTAAATGGAAGCCAATAACTTAAGTATTATGACATTTTCAAGGGGTGATTTAAATTTGGAGCAAGGAGGTCAAAGGTCACAGAGGTCAGAAAATGATTTTTGGGGGGGATAAAAAATAGACACTACCCTACAAAGCATTAAACTGTAATTTAAGCATGCTTATTCTCTAATCCAAGGGTGTCAGACTCGGGTTGGTTCGCGGGCCGCGTTAACGTCAACTCGATTTCATGTGGGCCAGACCATTTTAGATATAATATTTAGATTTTTTTTAATAAATGGATTAAAAGAACTGGATTAAAAGCCCTGAATATTCAGTTTTTTATAGATCTAAAATAATGTTTATTTTAGCTTTTTTTAAATATATTTTTAGATTTTACAAAATGATTTTTGAACTAAAAACACAGAAAAAATGGATTAAAAAATTACAATTATTGATTTAAAAGAGGGAAAATCAGGAAATTTAATATACATCTATACTCTTCATTTTAATTTGATCCTAAAACAGAAAGTCAGCACTCATGATTTACTTTACCGGGCCACACAAAATGATGCGCCGGGGCCAGATTTGGCCCCTGGGACGCCACTTTGACACATGTGCTCTAATCTATTTCCTTTGCTTCTACATGGCCAAGGCTCCAACCATTCTTCTGGACACCACTGTCCTACGCTCCAGAGTCCAGCTGGGCAAGAAGCGTGCCCCCAGGACGCGGCCCTCCCGGGCTGCCCGTCAAAACTCAAGCCAAGCCGGGGAAGGAGCGGCCACTTCCGATGACTGGCTTTACCGAGACTCCACAGGTTTGTCTTTACGTGGAAACCGCATCGAACGTAAACGCAATAATACCACTGAGTGTCAACATATGCCTTATGACACTAATGCTACATCTATTATTCATGCTAATTCTACCTGCATTTTCCTACTGCCGCGGTTCCTGATCGTTCACCGAATTCTACTCACAAATCGTCTGACGTGGCCTTTCGCTGACAGAGGAGAAGGCGGAGCGCGAGACGGATCAAGTGGATTCCGAGGAACAGCCCGCCGCCATTTTTGCTTCTCAGCCACAAAGGATCGCCTTGTTTCCCGGCGTGGACTCGCAAGCTATAAAGGTCAATAAGTCGCCGAAAGGGCCGAACGTCAGCCTCGTCTGATATACTTTTAATCGATTTCTAGATCCAGTTAAAGAAGAGGAGCGACTCCGACAATCCAACCGGCTCGGCGTCTCCATCCCTTTCCTCTCGATCCCCCAAATCGCCGTTCCTTCCCCGGGCTGCTCGCGTCCTTCCCCCTGCTGGTGGGATGGAAAATGGGTAAGCCTTGACAGCTTTGAAAAACATTTTTCCCCACATATTTCTTCACTTTTATTGGTCTGTTGATTCTTATTAGTGAGGAAGAATCCCCCCAGTGGTTGAAAGAACTCAAATCTAAGAAGCGCTTGAGTCAATATGAGAGCGAAAGCTAAGATCAGGTCAGTTATTATTATTTTTTAACTCTTTTTAAACGCTTCCTCACACCTTATCAAGATATTTGTTTTCAACAGGTTGCCTTGTGAAACGAACTTGTCAGAAATAGAGGCCTTAACGTCCAACTCCGAAGTTTGGAGTGGAAAATCTGCAGCTGAGGATTTTTTTTCTTTCACTTCTCTCCGCTTGGTTGATCATCTCGCATTGGTGCCTTTTATAGAGAAAATCCGCAAAAATATTTACAAAAAAATAGGGGCAGATGTGTGTGTGCAGGGGGGCTCAAAATAGCTGCTTCTACATCCCTTTCAACGAATGTGATCGCCTCTTCTGCAAAAGACAGACACTTAATGAGCCCTTGAAAAGGGACCAGGGCCAGTTAAATGAGTTCCTGTCAGGGAAGGGTTAACCTGAGGTACCGCCGCACAATTGGCCGCATACTGGGAGAGCCAAGCCGTACAAAAACAAGGTTTTTTTTTTAAATAGTGGATTCCCTTACTTGTTGGAATCTATGTTGTCTGCATGTTCAGTCAGTGATGAGAACTCACAAGCATTGCCATAAGACAATATTTCAGATACTAATGGTTCCTTGTTGAACTTTCAATGCTGCTTACCACATTATTAGTTGGGATGTATATTATGTAAGTAATCATGAAATGTTATATTTGTATGTTTTACCCTATGAGAAAGCTAGTTTGGGGGAGAAAATGTATTGTTTCATTACAACTGAGGTTTCCAAATGCCTCGCTTTGATACGCTACTTAATGATAACATTGCATTTGTGCTTATTTTTTTTTCCCTTTTGTGGAAGAGGGACGAAGGGAGTACATTTGGAATTGGGACTTTTCAACATGAACACTCCAATACTGCACAAAAAAAGTTTCCAGTTTTATATCAAAACACTAATTATGTTCCCTCCTTTAGGAAAAATGACAAGCAAGCATAATTGTTGTCACTCACTCCTCTGTGATGCTCTGACAATTCACGTCCCTTCGATGTATGCACAATCTTTGCCGTCAAAAGCGACGGGATACTTTTTCTGCTCCTTTGGGATTGGACAGAACACGTATGGCTCCGTACAGACGTGACTAGCTTCCACGTAATGTTGCCATTGACTTACTTCTTCACATCTCTAAAGCACTTTGTCACTTGATGCATGGCAACCTTGACCTCTGGGGTCACATTTTGTCTGATGTACACAAGTGAAAACATTACAATATCCCTGCAAGACAAAATATGTGTCTAATTGTAACCGTTTTTTGGGATGTACATTATGCTAACATGAATTTGGGATTTATTTTCTATCTCTTCTTTTTTTTTTTATTTGCAAGTACAGATGTATAAGGCACTGTGTTGTTCTGGCCGGTGTTCTTAAGTGAATCCATTCTTAATAAAAAAGAGAAAATCTACTGGACTTGAATGCTCCCGTTTTTTTGTAGATTACGTATACTAGATTAGATTGGATTGGATTAGTTTAGACTAGACTACACTAGTCTAGACTAGATTAGATTAGACTAGATTAGATTAGACTAAATTAGGCTAGACTAGATTAGGCTAGGATAGACTAGATTAGACTGGACTAGATTAGATTAAATTACAATAAATTAGATTATATTAGGCTATACTAGTCTAGATTAGGCTAGACTAGTTTAGACTAGATTAGGCTAGGATAGACTAGATTAGATCAGGCTAGTCTAGATTACTGGATTAGACTAGATTAGGATAGACTAGATTAGTCTAGACTAGATTAGACTGGACTAGATTAGATTAGGCTAGATTAGTCTAGATTAGATTAGGATAGACTAGGATAGGCTAGACTAGATTAGACTAGACTAGCCTAATCTAGTCTAATCCAGTAATCTAGACTAGCCTGATCTAATCTAGTCTAGACTAGATTAGATTATAATTTTATTTCATCCCATATTTGGGAAATTTCCTTGGTTGTAGACGTGTTTCTTAAATATGTGGCGATACGGTATGCCGCGAGTCCGCTCGCATCCTCGCGCGTTAACGCTGACGGAGGCTATTTGTGCAATTTGCTTGGCCCGGTCCCCCCGTGCCCGCCCGCCCACACGCAGTATCAGTTGGCGGGCAGGCGGACAGGCCGCCCGGCCCGTGCCAACACAGCTGCCTATTGAGGGGCAGCGTTACGGACACAATGTGAGCGACAGACTTGCTGTATCAACAGCTCCCCCTTTTCTGCTGTTGTGGCCAGAAATAAACCATAAATAGCCCTCGGTCCCGGCCCTCTAATGGCTCGACCCCAGCAAACACCAAGAGGCAGCACTTTAATATCAAGGTAAAATTAAACACCTCCGTCTGGATCAAAACGCAACTACAATAACCCACCGATGAAGTTGTGCATGTTCACATTTGCTGTGTTTGCATAACGGTCCATGGGTTTTTCTGGAGGAGCCATCGCAAGAATGTCAGATCAACAGTCTGCCCCCGAGAAGTTGGCGGCGGGGAAGAGCCAGCCCGGTTCCGGACCCGTTTACAAGGTACCGGAATGGTGGGATAGCTGAGAATTAGCATGCTTAACTGACTTTGTGAATATGCAGGTGGTGCTGTTTGAGTATGAGAACTTCCAGGGAAGCCAGGCCGAGTTCTCGGCGGAATGTAAAGACGTACTCCAGAAGGGTCTGCAGAAGGTTGGCTCGGTGATCGTGGAATCCGGACCGTAAGTCGTTGGGAAGGAATCCCAATCGCATGCAGATCCTGTTTGCTTCTTTTCATACAGCTTTGTCCCAAAAAATCGCAGTGGCTATAGCATACCTGTCAACCTCTGCCGATAACTGCCCTTATAAATGATTATGATTCCCCTTACAAACCCCCAAAAAAACCTTACAAACACCGTACGACGTACGGTGTTTGTAAGGTTTTTTTGGGGGTTTGTAAGGGGAATCATAATCATTTATAAGGGCAGTTATCGGCAGAGGTTGACAGGTATGCTATAGGAATCATAGCAATAAGATAAAATGGCCTCCTAGTGGCTCATTACGCACATAGCTACAAATTCTACTGTCATTTAGCAACTTTTCTATTCACAACAAGGCTTGGTTGCATTGTACAATTTCCTGCGAATTAACGATATACGTAGTACTACGGAAATGTATTGATAATATCTGCTCTATGTAAATTACTGTAGATTACAGGGCGTATTGGGATATACAATCACATCGCAGGGCCTGTAACTTCTATCTATGGTAGTGAGAATTTTTTAACGCATTTTCCAAGTTTCCCCAGACTTAAAAACAATCGAGTTCTATTTTTTTATTGGGAAAAAAACCAATGGGTAGCGAAAGGTGCTATTATATTGTGTTTTTCTGACCGCAGTTGGGTGGGCTACGATCGGCGTAGCCTATCGGGGGAGCAGTTTATTCTGGAGAAAGGCCAGTACCCTCGCTGGGACACGTGGACCAACAGTCAGAACAGCTACACCCTTTTGTCCCTCAGACCACTGAAGGTGGTGGGTAAACGAACGTTTCATTTGAAGGCCAAGTCGATCGTCGGCGCTCTTTACGATTGGATGCCATGAACAGCATTTGTCCGTGACACATCTTTAGGATAGCGCCGACCATAAGATACAGTTGTTCGAGAACCCCGGATTCGCCGGCAGGAAGATGGAGATCGTTGACGACGACGTCCCCAGTTTGTGGGGCCACGGTTTTCAGGATCGAGTCGCCAGCGTCAAAGCTCTCAACGGAACGTAAGATCCATCCGTTTCCCCTCGCCGTGTACCACTTCCCCCGATAGTTTTCCCACTTCCGTGTACGTTTCACTCCTCCAGGTGGGTTGCTTACATGTACCCAGGCTACAGGGGGCGCCAGTTCGTCTTGGAACGAGGGGATTTCAAGCACTGGAACGACTGGGACGCCGCCGTGCCGCAGATTCAATCTATCCGACGGGTTCGGGACATGCAGTGGCACAAGAGGGGCTGCTTCTCTCCTTCGGACCCGGCTCCGGCTCCGGCTCCGGCTCCGGCTCCGGCTCCGGCCCCGGCCCCGGCGCCGGCCCCCGGTCCAGGTCCAGATCCAGCTCCGGCACCCCCTGCTCCGTCTGCCAAAGGCAGTTGAGAAGGATTCTAAGGAGCTTCCCACCCCAACATTGCCTCCCCTCTGCCTACATTAACCATGAAAAATGACGCAGAGTGGCTGAATAGCCAATAAAAGTTATTTATCTTGCAAATGGTCTTTTCTTTTTTTAAGTTGAGGTCACGCGTAAACATTGAAGGACGATATGTGACACATTTGACTGAATGCAGTCCACATTGTAGTACATTCAGTGTAATTAGCATATATATATATATATATATATATATATATATATATATATATATATATACTGTACCATATATAAATATTATAATAATGAAGTTTCCTATTAAAACATGACGCCCCATTTTAGTCCCTGATAGGTTCAAAGGGTATTTTCAAATACTCGCCGTAACAAAAGAGACATCTTTCTCATATCTGGGTTCTCGCATCTGGGTTCCCAGATCATTCTGCCCACTTGATGTCTCTCTTGCTAATTTATTCGTAAGATTTAACAACATGCATCACAGAAGTCTAAACAATTTAGAGTCTCATAACAATTTACAGTCCTCCAAATCCGTTGTCCAAGCCATCATTCACTTCAATTTATAATAAGCCAGCCAATAAAATTCGGCCTGGAACTCAAAATATTTCACCTTATTTTGAAGTAACATTCACATTATTATTATCTATCTCCATCCCTTCATTACACCATGACTGCATGAATCTTAAAAAATATACAAAGTTTATTCTATTGCAATTTACAATCACGACTGAGAGAATGCAGAACACTTATAATTTGCATCATAAGTTAAAGTATGATACTCTGAGCCATGTTCATAAAGGACATAACAGAACAATGGTAACTATATAAACAACATATATCATTGCTATTGGAAATTATTGCAATTTTGTGATTGTTTTTGCTCTGTAAAATGTTGGGAAAGAACTTTAGAAATAAAGTTGGGTTGAGTTCCTACACATGTTGTCATTATTATTATTATCTTTATGAACATGGATGAATAATAACGAAAGCAGTAAAAAGACCTCAATTCTGAATAATCTTTTGTGGTTGATTCATTGAGAGAGAATTACATTTTCATCATGAGTTGCATACAAATAACAATTTGTATAAATGAAACATACATTTATGAAACATAGATACTTGATGCTTCCTTAGATATGTCCAAACTTCACTCACACCATATCTCCGATGATATATCATTCCAAAAACTGTTTAAAATGTTCAACCATTCTTGAACAGAATCTAAAATATGCTGACTCCACCACGTCATATTGAAATATTAATCATAACCGAGGACTTTTACTTGCGGTCCAAAACATGATCTACAAAAACAAACAGAGCTATTTCACCAATAGATCCAAAATATATAACAATACAGCCTCCATAAAATAACTTCCCCTCAATCACTCATATTCCTGCCAACCACAAACTTGATTGCCTCACGCGCTTCTGAAAAATAACTTTTCATGCAATATTTTCACCAAGGCCAGGAATGTCCATTGGAAACACACTCGCTCTCTCTGTCATTGTGGGTGGGAACTTTTTGGCAGTGTTTGTGCTGAATCATGGGGATAAATGAACAATGTGTGGCTCGATAAAAGTGACAACGAATGAAATTACTTTGTAGGGGGGTGTGACAGCCCAGGGTGGGTGTTTATGCCGTGACCCCTGGATTCAGTGCGCCTGGCCTATGGCAGGCCTCTCTGCGCCCTGGCATGGTCACAGTGGGTAAAGTTGGCAGAGTTTCCACCCCTGTGTTTCCTGTATATATTGAGCGCGGTGCACTAACGCCGCTACACTGGCACAGACTGGCACGGGTAAGATTACAGCTTTATTTGGGGTGTTTTTTGTCCTTTTTCTTTCATTTTAGTCTTATTTATTGGGATTTTTTTGCCTTGTATTGCTCTTGTGAGTGTCTCGACAAAGTGTTATTGTTGGCTTTTATTTTGGAGACGAGTTGGAGAGGTTGTGAGAAGGAAGTTAAAGGAAAATGTAGTTATTTGTATGGTTGAATTCATGTTTACGGGCGTAAAGGGGAAGTTATTGGAGCTTGCCTTTTAATTTAATAGCTAATTTATAAGGTAATGAGAGCATAGATGGAAGGACTCTGAAAATGACAGATTCTGTCGAACAGTCTTGAATTGAAAAGTTCATTTTCATTTTTTATATCCATTAAAATGATAATATACACTCAAAGTGTCAAACTCAATTTGGTTCGCAGGCTACATTAACGCCAACTCAATGTCTCATCGATTTTGACTGGGCTGAACGTTTATTCGCTCTTCCTAGTCAAAACACATTGGGCATCTAGTGCTGTCAATGGCACAAAATGATGAGCATCAAATGAATTGGACATCTGTCATTGTCAATAGCAGACAATTTTGCGTCCCTATTTTTTTCAATTCCATTTTAAGGTACTTACAGGTCATTTCTGGTCAGTGTCGGTCGGTGCATTTTCTCGTAGCGTCTTCAACGAATCAATCCAACCCTCAAAAACTAATTTATGGCTATAAAACCTCTACTGCAGCTACAGCTGCGACACATAAAAATAATCAATAAATAAATGCACAAAAATGGGGTAAAATCCACTTCCTAGCAGCATTTATTGATTAAATACAAATACTGGAGCTTTTCAGACATTACAACCGGGCCAGGGGGATGATTTCCCCGGGAAAAATTGCACTAAAATGGGGTAAAATCCACTTCCTAGCCCAAATTTACCAGAAGTTCTGGTAAATTTGGGGTCTTTTCCTATTAATTTTGAGGAACATTCCGGGATGCTTCTTGTTCCTTTGTCAGTTCCTGCTCATTTTTGGGTATTTCCATGTTACTTCCTATTGCTTTTGTGGTATTTCAAGGTTCCCTATTAACTCATTGACTGTCATTGAAGGCACCATTTTGACGGCAGGGGGCAAAATAACCAACATGAATGTGGATGGGAAATTGAGCAAAGTGGAGTTGCCAGTTCAGATATTTTTCCCGGATTGATCGGCTTATAAAACTCTGATGAAAGTAGCCTTGTTTTGGTTTCAGTTTCATCTTTGCCTATCCATCGATTATGGCAACAGACCACCAGAACCCTGCATCCAAGCAGCAGCAGCCCGGCTCCAGTGCACTCAAGGTGGATTGTGACAACCAATACCCATCCCGCTTTGGGAGATCCGTCCTTTTTTGATACTGTTTTCCCCTTTTTTTCTGCCATTGGCCCAAAAGCTGGTGATCTACGAGCAGGAGAACTTCCAGGGACGTTGCCATGAGCTGACTGGTGCCTGTAACAATCTCCAGGAAGCCGGCGTGGAGAAAGTGGGATCCATACTGGTGCTTTGTGGACCGTGAGTGTGGTTTTTAGAGACTGGAAGTAGAATTGACCATGTGGATCACAAGCTGATATCTTTTTGTCTTTAAAACCTCTTAGATGGGTGGGATACGAGCAAGCAGACTGCAAGGGGGAGCAGTATGTGTTTGAGAAGGGGGAGTATCCTCGCTGGGATTCCTGGACCAACAGTAGGCGTAGTGACACCATTGTTGCATTCCGACCAATTAAAGTGGTGAGAAAGATTGAAAAATCGATGGATTTTTAAAATAGTACCATATTTTCACGACTATAAGGCACACCACATTATAAGGCGCACCCTCAATGAATGACACATTTGAATTCTTTTTCCATATATAAAGCACACTGGATTATAAGGCGCACTGACTATTTGAGAAAATTTAAGACTTTTAAGTGCGCCTTATAGTCATGAAAATACGGTAAATTAAATTATTGTTGTTTGTTTCAAAATTATTGTGTCTTTTGGAACTATTTGTACTCGTTTACATTCATACTGGTCAGAAAAATTGTGAATATAAAAAAAAACTATTTTCTCGCATATAAGCCATATTTGTAACTTTAGCTTACATGCGCACAAGACTTGCTATACTCTTTTCCACCAGTAGATGTCGGCAAAGTAACAGTTACTATTTGTTGGATATTTTCTGTTTTGCAGTAAGTTTAGTGGTGAATTTTATGAAGTGTTTTACATCTTAAGTTTCCTCTTCTACAATAATGTCATTATGCTTTTTTTGGATTATTCTATTTGAAAATCTGATGAAATACACTTACTTTGCCCGTTACAGGACAGCCAGGAGCACAAGATTGTCCTTTATGAGAACCCCAGCTTTGCGGGAAAGAAGATAGAAATCATTGACGATGACGTTCCCAGCTTTCATGCGCATGGCTACCAGGAAAAGGTCTCCTCTGTTCGGGTTCAGAGTGGCACGTAAGTCCCTGAAAAAAAATAAAAATCCAACCATCAAGTTAAAGTGGCTTCTAATCTTTGGTTTCAAACCAATCCCTTTTTTTCAGTTGGGTGGGCTACCAGTACCCGGGCTACAGAGGTTTCCAGTATCTGTTTGAGAAGGGCGAGTATAAGGACAACGTGGAGTTCGGCGCCCAAGTTCCGCAGATCCAGTCGGTCCGGCGCATCAGAGACATGCAGTGGCATCAGAGGGGTGCTTTTCACCCAGTCAACTAAGCTTACGAGGAACCTTTGACCTTGTGGGAACCTTGACCTCTGCGAGATGAAACTCACTTCGCAATGATCCATTGGAAATCCTTTGAAGCAAATGAATAAATTCCTTCCTGCTTACATCCTCCGAGTCAAAGTCAGTTTGTTCTGTAAAAATGTTGCGAATGGGTGACACCAAAACGTGTGTTTTTAACTTCTATACTACTACACTACAACTGTTCTTGGCATGTTTCACATTTCTGGGGTGTACTTTATCTTTGAACTTATTCCGTGTAAAAAGTGTAAGAGTAAAACAGCAAAAATTGTACAGAGCGACAATAGGTGCTCTTTATTCTTTTAATATTTTGGTGTTTGTATTTTACAATATACTATTGAGGCAGAAAGTGTGGTTTGTGACGATAGGGGCGCTGTTGGGAGTTGAAGCGACTTTCTAACCGTCATTGAACACAGAAGAAGAGCTTAGCAATGCAGGCAGCATGATAAGTGCCCCAGTTTTATCTACTATACTACCATTTAGTTCAGCAACAGAATACACATTTTGTATTTTTTTCTTTTCATCTTGAAATTCCTTGTCAATACTGACTTCGTTTTAACGGTACGTAACACGTTCTACAGCAAGCTAAACGAATGTAGTACCTAACCATGTACTCTATCGTACAAGCTAGCTCCTGCTAACTAACCATAGAGTCTATGGTACTAGCTAGCTACTCCTAGCTAACCACACGCTCTATGGTACTAGCTAGTGCTATTGCTAAGAATCGTGGTAAATTTAATTTAATTTGCTTTGTGCACTCGTTGCATGACTAATTAATATTTTATAACAAGCTTTACGCCATTTTTCTCACTTGTTGAGTACACTTCAAAAGTTATTCCTATCACGTTCCTGCCATGATTCTCTCAGGCATTTACAGGGTGTTGTTTTCTTCCATATATAGGTACTTTATTTTGGACAGGACCCTATAAGTAGAATTCTAATGACCCGGGTGATAATTTAACTAGCTGTCATCACTATAGGGATAAATAAATGGCAGTTATAATAACGATAGGTAATAATTAGATATGATACTCAATAGTATTGACATCGGCGCCTTATATGGCTATTTTTGGAATATCGAACAGTATCGGATTTGTTCCCAAGCTCGGATCGGATCCATGCTATTTATTTATTTTGACATTATTTTTACTGGTGTAAAAGATATGGTGTGGGGAAAACATGCGTGAAAAAAAGTCATAAATATGCACCAGGTTAGGCCTAGTCATAATCGTCACTGATTGTAAAAATGCCAAAAGATGGTCAAAAGTAAAGATTTTCCAAGTCCGGACCTCTTAAATTTTACAATGTAAAATAGAATTGGATACAATATGTCAATTGCATCAATGAGAACTGTGTACTTGGGATGATCTTTATTGCAAACAACCTGTTCCGTGTTCATTGCCCCCAACAGCCAAGATGCCTGTCCAGTGCAGCAGCTGTGCAGAAAAGCGTGCCGTGCTCAAACGTCCCAAAACGGGCCACTCCTTGTGTAAGGAGTGCTTCTTTTGGGCCTTTGAGGAAGAAGTGCATCAAACCATCGTGGCAGCAAATTTATTCAAAGCCGGCGAGTCGGTCGGGATCGCCGCGTCCGGCGGAAAAGACTCCACGGTTCTCGCTCACGTGATGAAGCTCTTGAACGAGAGGTACTCGTACGGCTTGAACCTCACGCTCCTCTCCGTGGATGAGGGCATCACGGGTTATCGAGACGACTCTTTGGAGACGGTGAAGAGGAACCAGCAGCAGTACGAGCTGCCGCTGAAGATCGTGTCGTACGAGGAGCTGTACGGCTGGACCATGGATGCCATCGTCAAGCAAGTGGGCATGAAAAACAACTGCACCTTCTGTGGCGTGTTTAGACGACAGGCACTGGACAGAGGAGCCGTCATGCTCAAAGTGGACAAGATTTGTACAGGTAACTTCAAGTGGTGTAAATGGGACACACCAAAATAAAGTCGAAATTCGGGTCTATGGAGAACTGTTCGAAAAATACAGGCCTAGCTCTACTTATGAAACTCTCTCCATACAAAATAATGTCTTTTATTTTATAATTGGCTTTATTGAGTTCCTCTACCATTGGCTATATCCCAACACCTCTCATTTAAAAAAATGTATAGTATCATTTTTTTAAGGATTTGATTGCTATTATTGGAACAGATTATGGCTTTTACATGTAAAATTCGTCTACTTACGAAAAATTCAAGTTACAAGTAGAGGTACTGTAGCACTATATTGTACACTAAAGTAAGGATATTCATTCACAAGGTGTAGTCATGAAAAGTTGAATCCAACTATACTTGAAATCAGTGGCGGTCCGTGCATTTTCTCGTAGCGCCTTCAACGAATCAATCCAACCCTAAAAAACTATTTTATGGCTATAAAACTTCTACTGCAGCTACAGCTGCGACACATAAAAAATCATCAATAATAACCTCATACAATTGAAATATTATTTAGGAATATAGCCATATTTTACTCACCAAAAATCCTTTTTAACTGTACACAATATCCTTCCTCCTTTCTTTCCTCCTTCTTTTCTATCGCCATCGACGCTAATGCTGAAAGTCGAACTGCTTGAAATAAATGTATTCTTTCATATACCGTATTTTCCGCACTATAAGGCGCACCCAAAAGACAGACATTCAAATATATTGCGCTGTACCTGTATAAAAGAGTACGCTGGTATACTGCGTTGATGTCACAGAAGAGTCGTGTGTTTTTGCACAGGTCACAATGCCGACGACGTGGCCGAAACGGTGCTGATGAACATCTTGCGAGGGGACATCGCCCGCCTGCGGCGTTGCACCGCCATCTCCACCAACAGCGAGGGCGACGGCGTGGTGCCGCGGTGCAAGCCTCTCAAATACGCCTACGAGAAAGAGATCGTCCTCTACGCCTACTTCAAAAAGTTGGACTACTTCACCACCGAGTGCATCTACTCCCCCAACGCTTATCGCGGCCACGCACGGACTTTTTTAAAAGATCTGGAGAGCATACGTCCCAGCACCATCATCGATATCATCCATTCGGGAGAGAATCTTTCCATACGAGAGGACGTGAAGATGCCGGTGCAGGGTACGTGCAGCAAGTGCGGCTACATCTCCAGCCAGATCTTGTGCAAGTCGTGCGTGCTGCTGGAGGGGCTCAACAGGGGTCTGCCCAAGCTGGGGATTGGAAAACATCATCGTCTGCACCAGAAAATTGTCAACAATGAGCCGCTTACTGAAAAGGAGGAGAGGAAGTTGAAAGGGGTTGACATTTGAAAAATAGAAGCCAAATAGATAAGCTTTATTACTTTAAGAGGAAAATTAATTATGAACTTTATGTTGCATGCTACATTCTATGTTGCAGTTCATTAGTCGGCCAGTGATTGCGCACTGGTACATCTAGTTTTTTAAATCTGTTTTTAATTCACACATTATGGAATTATATTATGGAAAATGGGCCTGGTATTTTGCAGCAAAGTAATAAATTATTTCAAATAAATGTTTTTGTCGACTATACCAGTTATGGGCACCAGGCGACGGAGACAAAAGGACAATCAATCATACCAAGGGGTGAATTTAGAGTTCAACTTGCAGGTTTTTGGGATGTGGGAGGAAACTGCAGTACCCAAAGAAAACCCACGCAAACCGGGGGAAAACATGCAAACTCCTCACTGTGAGCACCCACTTGGGATCGAACCCTCCCCCCCAGCACTGTGAGGCCGACGCGCTAATCACTCGGCAACGAAAGCATACTTGGAAAGAAAGTCATGTGACTTTTCTACCACGAGAGGGCGCTCCAAGCAGAGCCCTCCCATTAACGTAGCGTGCTTGTGCGCGCTCCCGCGAACTACACGCGTGCTGCGCGCTCACGTTGACGACCCTGACAAACTTCCAGGAGGAGAAACAGCGGCGAAAGTGTGGAAAGTTGAAAAGCAAAGGCCGGACTCGTCTCTAATTTTTTTTGAAGCAGGCACTCATCATGGACGACTTAGGTGAGTCGTGATGTTGCATTTGTTTGCAAAAAGAAAAAGCAAAGTCGCGTAGAAAGCAGGGCGACGGAGTCAACGTGACGAGAAAAAAAACGCATTCCTGGGGAGCAGCTAACCCGGCACTGAACTGTTACTTTCGGAAATTTGGAGCGAGCTTTCCATAGTTAAACTTTTAAATATTGATGCTTTTCCGACCTAATGTTTGTTCTTGTAGATGTTGGCGAGACAACAGGCCTGTTTGTTGTACTCATGGCTTTCTCCACAAGAACAAAAAGCCAGTAAATCGAAGTTATTTTCCTTTTTTGAGAAATTCAACTAGTTAAATCTTATATTTTTTTCAGTCACCCCGCTATGTTATCCATGCGGGTTTGCATTTTCGCATGAAATGATGCCTTTGAAGCACTGTGATTACACAGCACTGACATTCCAAACATACCCAGATTTAACCAGACTAGTTATTTTTCAACTAGATTTAAAGTATAGATGATTGAAAATACTGTAAAGTGGATGTCAGACCAGACCAGCTGCATATTTTTTTAGCCGTGCCGCTATATATCATATAATTACTGTACGTAATGTCATTTTATGTCCAAGAAAATGGTGCTTTCAAGGAAATTTGTGTTTTTTAAATGCAGGTGTATTAGAACGCATCGTTCTTCCGTCAATGCATGAAATTATACTGTTATAATCTCCCAAAAAACATTGTTTGTGTTTAAATGTTTGGTTCGGTGCCAAAGAAATGATTTGAAGTGGGATTACAAGCATAATTTGGTCAAAAGTTGTGGTCTGCCACCATTTAGTAACATTTATAAGCAATTCAAAACCTTTTGAGGAAGATCAATGAGTCCATGGTTGTGTATTTGAGTAAAACGCACACACTTTGGTCACATGTAGGACGAGACCGCATTGAAAAGCTGTCAAATAGTCTTGTAATGACTTAAGTAGTGAGTCATTCTTTTGTTTTGCCTTGTTATGCGAAGAGCTCCAGGATACGTTTGGAGTCGTGGCCAGTGAAAGGGCCGATTGTTGGTTTAAAAAAGAGCTGCCTTTCAGTCTCGCTGAAGAAGGCCGAGTTTGAAGGCGGGGGCGAGGCTCCAGAAGAATGCCAAACATCACTCCAAGGCCAAATACTCTCTGGGTCGTGACCCGTGTCTACTCTCGCTTCTACGGATGATCCATGTTCTCAAACACGTGCCCCCTGGTAATTACAAAAGCAGTGCAAGAGTTTCTTTCAGGTCCGCTGGGGTTGCGAACGTCACTTTCCAACCTCGTCACCCTTCGCTTCTCTTAGCGGCGCACTCGAGACATGCAAAGACAAACAGTGTCAAGTATTTATTTCACATCCTGTAAAGTACCCTTGTCAACAAATGCTTCTCCATGGTGGACCTGTTTGGAAACCTGACCGGTTTCACAAGGAAAGCAATTCCCTCTGTGATTTAGTGCTCCAATAATTAGCCCGAGCTTTTCTCTGATCCGTACCAGGGGGGGTCCAGATCAGGTGGTAGGCTGATTGAAGACGGCAATTGCTTCCCAGTTGGCGCAGAACGTGTCCTATACCCTTTTATAAGATGGGCGTTATCCGCCATCACTGGTCTTGAACCCCAAAGTTTTACAATCCACTGAGCTGAAATGGCTTATCTGAGAATTTGGCATTTGTTTTTAAAAAGCGACATTCGAAAAGCTAGCAATTCCGACCAGAATGCGCGACGGAATCCGTCTGGCCGCAGCCACGGTTTTTACAGTATCAGATGATAAGATTTCAGACCAGGTCTTGTTGGGAGCTCACGGTCGAGGTCCTCTTAAATGTTGCGAAGTCACTTTGTGGTTTCTGCAACGTAGCTAGCGTAACCTGACTAGCTATCAACACCTTCCGATCGCCACGCGCCAGTCCAAGCCAGGAAAATGGAAACTCCTGGTTGTAAATCACTATGGTTCCCCAATTCCCACCCATCCTGTTCTGGAACTGGGGAAGGGAGAGCTGCGTGGCAGGCAACGGACCTTGCCCCACATCCTGAGGAAACAGAAGGGAGAAAAAAAATAACAATAACGTCAGAAACACTCCTCAAAATGACAGTTTTGGTTTAATATTTTCAGATGAAAAGTTGTAGGGTTTTCAATCCTATACCTGTCCGATGTTTACCATTTTGCTCCAGTTTGAACTCTCCCCGATATCATTATTTTTCCTCCTCTGACCCACTTTCCGACTCATGGCGCTGTAACGTCGACAAATTCTGTTCCAAAAGTAGTGCTCGTGGCACCATTTCAATTGTTTTGAATCTGTTTTGAGATTTGATCCTTAATTTTTGCATACTTTTTGACACGATTCCATCTGTAATGAAGTGTTTCAAAACTCACGACAATGGGACTTGAATTCTTATTTCACAGAAACATGTACTGGCACGTAAAATGTATTAAATTCAGACTTTGTTCACTTTTAATACATGGGGTTTTAGAATGTAGGAAGGTTGTATCCCCATGTTCATCCTGATGACATATTTTTCAAGGATGATTTCATCAGTGCATTTAAGACTCTTGGGTTAGGAATGTATGAAGTAATTTCACTTTAAACCTTGTGGTTAAATAGACTGGAATTTAAGTACAGTTGGAGTTGCGTTAAACACCAAATCATAAGTGGATTATCGGGAATACGTCAAATCATGATAATATCCCAACCTCGCCCAAGGCCATGCAATGGTTACATTTCAAAACCTTTGGAGGAGACTGATAAGTAGGCAAGTATTTGGGATTGGGGAACTGGGACTGTTTTTTTGGTCCATGGTGGTTTGGGAGGAATGAAGACCAAGGTTTTAAATCACTACAGCTAAAGCAACAACAACAAAAAATGCTGTTTCAGCATGTTGGCTAAGGCTAGCTAATGAAAGTTGTATGCTCCGTATGTGAGCAGAAACAAGTAAGTAAAGTACTGAATGATGGAAAATGTTTTTTGTAAGACTTTTGTACGAGGCAATGCAGATTTCACATTTTCGGTGATAATTGCAAAGGTACAAAGTAGCCATGTTATGATCTGATTGCGTGTTTTCAGAAGATTAAAATTGGGGCAACTGTAAGCTAACAGTTCTATTGCTTAGTTTGATAATAAGAAATGAACTTTTATGAATGTACAGTGAATATGGAATCCCATTTGTGTGTTGTTTTTCTGCGTTTTGGTCAAAAATGCTGAGTGAAGTTCACCGTTTTATGCCCCAAAAAGTATTCAAAAGCAATCTGCTATGTCCATTGTTTTGGAATTGAAAGAATTGCACTTGAGACCTTGTAATTATGGACATTCTTATCATTATTATCATTTTCCGTCGGATTTAAGTCATCTTTCGTTTAGGTTTTCCCCTCATTTTTTTGTGCCAAGACAGGTGTGGGTGTTAAATGACCGGATAGGGCTAATTATACACAGCCTTCATGCCCGATGGCTTTCTTTCGGCACATTGGGCAAAGAATGCATGGAATGCCGCATCGGCCTTCACATCTATCCGATAAAATCTCCGAGACGGAGCCTCGTTTCAGTGAACCGACAAGAAGGGACAAGTTCTACGACCGCAAGAATCCGTAGTGTACCCACAGAATCGCCGCTCGGGTAGCCCAATGAAAGACAGACGCCGCATTTGATCGGGCCTGGAGTCGCAATTTGTTTGACGGATGGACTCCGGGGAGACGACCGACGCCCGTCGTGAACGTGGTGGAACTCTGAATGACTTGTTTTCTTCGGAGACTGCACAATGAACTATTGAGGCCGTTTACTGTTAGAGCAGAATTGGACTTTGTCCTCTGGCTTCAAGCGCCTGTTTGGAATGGAAAAGATTAGCCTGTCGCTTGGCTGGCGGCGCAATGCAACCCTGACTGCTTCTGACGTTTTGTAAAAGCACCCTCGGTGACACGGGCAAACACCCAGTCCTTCTCACGCCACACTCAAATCAGGAAATGGTCTGCCGACAAGATTTTCATCTGACATTCCGTGATTTAGAGTAAGAAATGTGTGTGCGTAGTTTTAAGTGTTAGCTTGAGAGGTGCATCAAATATTTCACGATTGACGATCGAATTAGCCTTTGACGTTTTTTGACTATCAATTAATTAGTTGTTTACGCTTTCCAAATCCTGGGGATTTCATAGTAAAATATTTCATACTAAAAATAATAGTCTTCCCTCGATTAAGGCGACTTCCCCTAGCGCGAATTCACTTCTTCACAATTTTTTTTTGCTATTAATTTTTAAGTTCTTAAAAATGTGGAAATCCACAGTGAAACTCATAAGCGGAAGCCACTTTTGCTACTAGGACAAAAAAAGTAGTTAGAATAGCGGTGACCTTACTTTGCGATTTTTTGATTATCATGGCCATTTCTTACATTAACCGTGATATTCGAGGGATTACTGTAATCCAAGGGTGTCAGGCTCGGGTTGGTTCGCAGGCCGCATTAACGTTAACTTGATTTCATGTGGGCCGGACCATTTTAGATATAATATTTAGATTTTAAAAAAAATTAATGGATTAAAAGCCCTGATTATTCAGTTTTTTATAGATCTCTTGCCAGGGAAACCAATTTTTTCTTTAATTATGTTCCATATTAAAGTGGAAAACTGAAAATATTTTTAGATTTTACAAAAAGATTTTTGAACTAAAAAATTGCAATTATTGATTTAAAAGGGGGAAAATAAGGAAATATAATAAACATCTATATCTATCATTTTAATTTGATCCTAAAACAGAAAGTCAGCACTCATAATTTACTTTCCCGGGCCACACAAAATGATGCGGCGGGCCAGAGTTGGCCCCCGGGCCGCCACTTTGACACCAGTGCTGTAATCATTACTTAAGCGTGTTAATTCTGTAATTGTTTGACAAAACAATCAAAATTCAGTTACTATGTCATTCAACTTTTTTTAAATCTAATAATTCAGAATTTTATATAATTTTTATTGGGAGATTGTCATTCTCATTTAAAGGTTATTTTGCCGAGTCCACTTGGTTTCAGAACGTGACGCCATCTTGAAAGGCCATAGAGTTTTCTTGCCAGTCTAAGGACTTTAGTAGGAACAAGTTAGACAGAAGAATGATGTGTTGACACCGATTTTATTTTCGATTTGCACTGAGCGACTTTATGTAAGCATGAGACGGTCAAAGCCAACACTGCTATGTTTCTTTCCTCGAGGCTTTGTCTTTTAAGTGACAGACACCGTCAGGGAGACCTTGTTCAGCATGTCAACGCCAGGTGCAGATTATTTTGAGAAGGCCGTGATGTTTCAGATCATTTGCAGAGACATGAGCTAGTCGCCCAGCTTAGTGCTTTAAATAGGCAGGAGCTCCCATGTGCTTTATGCTAAACCGGCCTAAATTCAACACCTAACCTTTGGACAGTAGGCCAAGATTCCCAATGTGTATTAGTCCAACATGTGTTTACTTGTTTTAAATTATTTTTTTAGCCAAATCATTTCTAGAGAATAATTGTATTGAGTTACTGAGTGATCCGTTTCAAATATGAAATTACAATTGTGTTCGCTTCAGTTCTATAGGATCGTCAAGTGAGTTTTTTTAGGAGGAAAATCGAAAAATTTTGATTATTTTGGTCATCCCTCGGAGCAGAATATTATCGCTCTTGTTCCCTCTTTGTCGGCTTTGCGATCTCACGTTGCTGTGGCTGGAAACGTACGACAGGTGCGACTCCAATGCTCTTTTTTTGGACTGTCGTTTAAGTGTTGTATTGGAGATTGATTTATTTTTACTGTAAACGGCTTCCATTATTTTTTGTTTAAGAATGCAAAATGCCCAAAGTATGTTGTGTGATGTAAGGGTCTATTTTATACTTTGATTCCATTTGCCACCACGTGGGGTGGCGCACTTCCTGCCCTGGACAATGTTGAACAACACCTCAGAACAATCACATTGGTTCTGATCCGCACATTCCTCCGAGTCAACCCGGGAACAACGAGGTTGGATTTATAGTGAAGGGCTGGCGGACAAAATAGGTTGCGTGGTTCTGATGTCACTATGGTGGCAGTACAAGTGCTGAATAGCATTTTGATGACAGCTTAAAACGGGCCAGACGGAGCTCCATTGGGTGCTGTTGTCTTTTTACAGCCTGACAAATGTCCAGTGTCCGACTTTACATCTAGTTGTCAATCCACACCATTTCTGTGTCTTTCTTTTGCTTATCTGGATGGCAAATTTCATTTTTCAGACGCATTACTGGCTGACCTGGAATCGACCACATCCCATATTTCTAAGAGACCTGTGTTTTTGCAAGAAGAGACCCCCTACTCCATCCCTACCAGTGGGAATTCTTACCAGGATCTAGCGGTTCCACCACCGGTCCCCCCTCCGCCTTCAAGTGAGGCTTTGAATGGTTCGGCGCAAGAACACTCTGACGGCTCGCCTCAGCAGGTACATGCTCATTCTCTTATCTTTAATTTACTAACTTAGTTTCCTCTCAAACTACTGTCTAAATCAGGGGTGTCAGACTCGAGTTGGTTCGCGGGGCGCGTTAACGTCGACTCGATTTCATGTGGGCCGGACTATTTTAGATATAATATTTAGATTTTTTTTTATAAATGGATTCAAAGAACTGGATTAAAAGCCCTGAATATTCAGATTTTTATAGATCTAAAACAATGTTTATTTTAGCTTTTTTAAAATATATTTTTAGATTTTACAAAATGATTTTTGAACTAAAAACACAGAAAAAATGGATTAAAAAATTCCAATGGTTGATTTAAAAGGGAAAAAATCAGGAAATTGAATATACATCTATCCTCTTCATTTTAATTTGATCCTAAAACAGAAAGTCGGCAATCATGATTTATTTTCCCGGGCCACACAAAATGATGCGGTGGGCCAGATTTGGCCCCCGGGCTGCCACTTTGACACAGGTTGTCTAAATAGTCTGCAGATTATCGTCTGGTAAGAAGATCAGTTCTATACCGAATGAAAATTTGACGTTTTTAAAAGTGGAATGGTTTTTCCACATGCTCGGTTAGAAGCTGAACTACTAACTTACATCTGGCTCAATCTAGAAGAAAATGTGCCTGTGTGATTTGTTGTAACTTCTCACTGTTTTCTGAAGTGTTATAAAGTGGTACCTCAAAATACGAGCAAGTTGAGATACGAGTAAAATTTTGGGCAAATATTTATCTTGAGATATGAGATAAATTTTGATATACGAGCAGACAGCGGACGCGAGAGGCTGCTCATAAGAACATCATGGCCACTGTCTTTCCGGTCGCAACTCCCTCGTGTAATGTCTCTACGAGCACTGGGCGGAGCATTGCATTTTTTTTGCATGTTTTTTTTCCCCCGTTAGTCAGTGCGAATGGTGAAGCGATCGCTAATACGAAAGTTATATATACTACTTGTCGTTGGCAAGTGGTCGTGCGTTATCCTATTGTGAAGACATTTGTGTGCACCATTTTCGGAATATTTGAAGCGAATACAAATGCAAACAACTCTTGATAGGTTGCATGTGAAAGTCAGGGTGTAGGCGGGGCAAATAGAGCCAATCCGGGAGAAGAAAGGTATCAAAATTTAAAACAACATTAGAATTAAGTTTAGTGTAAGGTTAGATTAATTTTATTTTTGAGTGTCTGCATCATAATCCAAGTTCATTTAAATTTGTTTATGTTATGTTACGAGCGTGTTGCCGTGCAAAAATTATAAACTATTTTGTGCAAAGAAGTCATTTTGGGATGTCTACAGTCTTTAGGTTCTGCCCAAAAGACCTCATGGTCAGGGGACTGTAGCAGTTCTCCCACTCATTTCGAAGAGGACCACGTCTACAGGTTAGCATACAGTCTTTTTGGGGTCTTCATTGTTGCTCTTTCATGTTAACGCTCCATCTCTCCGTTAGCTTTCCGAACAAAGTGAAATCCTCCGACTCATCGGCAGCCATGTCCTCCGTCCTGGGCAGCAACCTGTCAGAGCTCGACAGACTGCTTTTAGAGCTGAACGCCGTTCAACAGAGCTCCCCTTCGTTCGCCACCACAGGTACATTTTCAGGTCTTGGTCTTCACCGGCTCTCTCGGTGCTAAACGGGCCAAGTAATGTTTCCGCAGAGGAGAGGGCTCCACCCTTGCCGTCCACCGGCGTCACCCATTACGAAAATGGCAATGCCCCTGACATTAGAGTGAGCCCTCCCCCTCAAGAGGAGCCCAACGGGAACGGAACGAGGCAAGACGAAACCCGGCCCACCGTGGAGAGTCTTCTGGATGAGCTGGAGGGTTCGGTACCTTCAACCAGGTGAGATTGAGATAAAGAACATTTTAATGCTGAACTTTCCCGATTATTTGGATGAGCGGCAAATAGATCCTCGCTTGACTGACCCAAGTTAGCATCTAGGGTGTCAAAGTGCCGGCCAGGGGGCCAAATCTGGCCCGGTGCATCATTTTGTGCGGCCCGAGAAAGTAAATCATGAGTGCCGACTTTCTATTTTAGGATCAAATTCAAATGATGATAGATGTACATTACATTTCCTGTTTTTCCCCTTTTTAAAATCAATCATTGCAATTTTTTTATTATTTTTTTTCTTTTGTGTTTTTAGTTCAAAAAGCATTTTGTAACATCTAAAAATAAATATGTAAATATTTTCCGTTTTCCACTTTAATATTGGACATGATTAAAAATTTTTGTTTCCTTTTGAAATAAAAAAAACACGATTAAAATAAATTTTCCCTTACTAAGAAAAAAACCCTCAAATAAACATTGTTTTAGAACTATAAAAACTCACTATTTAGGGCTTTTAATCCAGTTCTTCTAATCCATTTATTTAAAAAAATCTAACTATTATTTCTAAAAATCCTCCGGCCCACATGAAATCGAGTTGACGTTAAAGCGGCCTGCAAACCAACCCGAGTCTGACACCCTTGATCTAGGACAACAGCTACGTTGAGTCGGATCATCATGTCCAAGTTTAACTGGGAGGCTGGTGTATTGTATTTTTCAGCCCCTCCCCCCGGCACAGTGATTTAGACAGCCCTTCTCAGCAACAAACACGGATTTCCGCTTCATGTGCTACAAGAGAGTTAGATGAACTGATGGCCTCTTTGTCTGACTTTAAGGTAGAAAAACAAAAGTGTGGCTGACATTTTTCCCCCATCCTCTCCACTCCCGCATTTTGCCTTACTTTCCTTTCTGTATTTCTAGCCCAGCTCTCCTTCCACTTCTACCTTCGCCCCCACGTCGGCTTCTCCTTCCCTCGATCTGTCCGCCTGTACCTCTCCTACGCTCTCTTTCCCCACCGGTCTAGAACTCCACATAGACGAGGACTCCGTAAACCGAGGCTCGTCGACGGCCCGCCTGGATCGCCTCGTCGGCCACAGTCCCGTTTCCTCCCTCTCGGCGGCGAGCGATCTGGACCGCGTTACCGATGAGTTTGCCTCTGGTCCGCCGTGCCCCCAACATTCCCTCCTCGTCCTTGACGCTTCTGTCAGGAACAACCGACAGAGAAGCAGTTCAAGCCCATCCTCTACTCCTTCAATGGCTTCGGTAAACACGGTGTTGGACCACAAAAGCTCCAAATCGCCTAGCCCAGCCGTGGACCGTGCTTCACCCCAAGAAGCTGCATGTTCACCTGACCATCTGATCAATGGCGTCTTCTCGGATCAGAGCACCAATCTAACTGCCTCCTTCAGCCCTAAAACTCTATCACCGCTCCCTTTACCTTCCTCAATGTCTCCAAACCTCACCATTAACTCCTTCAAAACCACCTCCCCATCCTCTCTGGTCAACATTCCTTCACCTGGAACCTTACCAGGCTCAATTCCCAGTGGTCATCCGTCGCCGCAAACTACTCGGAGTACTCCGCATCCACTTCTTCTAGAAGAACAATCCCTGGATGAAGCGCTCGACAAACTGCTCGAGATGAGTTTTTCTCAGAGTGACTCGGTCCAGGAGAAAGATCTACATCTACCCATGGAGGCGGTCTGTCTCGGAATCGGACCACCAGAGTCGCAAGAGGAACTGATTCTACCAATGGACAGGAAGAGCGTGCAACCAGACATGTTCACCTGCACCACCAACACGACCACGGACGAATCGGTCGACGGGTGTACCGACACAAACGGAGATCTGGAGTGGGCTGATGAGGATCTGTCCGTGTCCTTCCACGACGGAACCATGACCCCTTACACCGAGAGGCTGTACACCGATGGTAGCGTGACTCCGATGACCGAAGCCAGCTGGATGGACGAGTCCGTGACACCGTCGACGTGCCCCGGGTCGCCGGACGTCGCTCTGGATTTGCCTTTGTTGCAGCCGCCCAATATGGACAGGATGTCCGCCTCGGGACACGTAGGCTTTTCGCTCGGCCAATGCCGGATGAGCACGTGTTTTCTCCAGTTTTTATTGGAATGATACTTTGCTAAGCAGCTAATGCTTGTCATCAGTGTTGCTCTTAACTCGTTGAGAACCAGGAATAGAAAGGGAATGATCTGGAATTGCCTGTCGTGGGCCGAAAAGTACTAGTTTAGTAGGAGTTTTATGCCATGCGGTGTAGACACTAACCAATCGGAAAGTTGCCTTTGACGTAAATGGATGGTATCCGTGAATTAACATGGATTGCTTTGCTGTTTTACTCACCACGTGTTAGCCAGATAGCTTAACTCATGGTTGTTTGGTTTCTTGGAGGGTTTGAGGAGAATGCAAGAGTTTGCCACGGCATGGAAGCGTTTGTCTCTCGAACCTCTCACGTGACTCACCTGCCCGGATTGCTGTGACCATTCATCGGCGAATTGAGTTCCGTCCGGCTCGATGCTTAGCCGCTGCTCGCCATTCCTCTCCAGATCAAATCGGTGATCAAGCGCACCAAGGAGATCCCCAATGTCCATCCCATGTATCGAGACGCTCTCCTGCGCAGGAAAATGGGCCCCGTCATCGTCAACAAGAACTCTTCTCAAGACCGCCTCATAGAGGAGCTTCAGGGCAAGCTCGGAATCGGCCGCTCGGAGCGTCGTCGCAAACAGACGGACGATTGGCAGGCCGACGTCACGTCCAAATCCCCACGCTTCCGCCCTGATGCCGCGGCCGGCGAGGTGGACAAGGTTGGCGGGGGCGCCGTTCTCCACAGAAACCCTTTCCCCTTCCATCTTACCTTCCATCTTGTTTCTCTTTGCATTCTGTCTTTGTCTCTTCCGCTTTAGATCGTAAGCACCCCCGTGTCACCCACTT
This sequence comes from Stigmatopora argus, assembly GCF_051989625.1. NCBI lineage: Eukaryota > Metazoa > Chordata > Actinopteri > Syngnathiformes > Syngnathidae > Stigmatopora > Stigmatopora argus. Next base: position 4,606,802 of record NC_135391.1, read on the forward strand.
CCGCCAGAAGGGTCCTCCCACCCCAGTCACCTCCCGGCCCTCGTCGTCCTCCCGTCGTAGAGGAAACCAAGCCGATCCTCCCTATTGCTCCTTTACCTCCGCCCCCTTTGCCTCCCTGTCCCCCTCCTCGCGGCCAAGACCAGGTCACGGCTTCACCTCTGCACATAACAGCTACAGCACCACCACCACCACCACCGCCACCGCCGCCACCACCCGAACCGTCTTCTCCCAAACTAGAGCGCCCCCTGCCTCTCGATAAAACCCAATCGCTACCAGTGGAATGTGTCCCACCGCCTCCACCCAAAGTCCTGGTCTCCGTAGGCTGCCAAACTGACTATGACCCACTCTTCTTCTCAGTCCAGGCATGAACCCTCCCCTTTTTTTTCCCGTCTGTGCTACTTTTCAAACACTTGCCGTTAGCGTGCTAGGCTACGAGGGGTACTTTCAAGCTTTTCCTTTCCTCGTTCCCGACTTTTCTAGATGACTCAAGGGAAAGCAGGAGCTCCAGGTGGTCCGCAGACGCAGGTCAACAAGCTGGACAACATGCTTGGGAGTCTGCAATCGGATCTCAACAAACTGGGTGTGCAGACAGTAGCTAAAGGGGTTTGCGGGGCCTGTTACAAGCCGATTGTTGGACAGGTGAGTCATGTTAACAACTCGTTAATCATCGCTATAAATGAGGTCATCAATATTTATTTGATTTTTGTATTATCATTGTACAGTGGTACCTCGACATACGATGTTAATCCGTTCCGGGACTGAGATCTTATGTCAAGCTTTTTGTAACTCGAGCGAATGTTTCCCATTGAAATCAATTGAAAACAAATTAATTAGTTCCAACCCTCTGAAAAACCACCAAAAACAGGATATTGGATTGGAAAAAATGTTTTATTTCTTCTAATTCGCCATCTATTAACAAAGTAACACATAAAACTAGCTGATCGTAGGTCGAGGTACCACTGTATTACCAAATTTGTCCCGCTAAATACAGCACATTCAAAACAAACCATCAATCGGTAGCCGACAGTTCTGTCGTATTCTGCCTCGCCACCGGAGGCTTGTGTTTCCTCCCGAATCAATCTAGCTAAATATAGCACTTTCAAAACAAACCACCCATCGTTTCACCACTAACGGTATAATGATGACGTGTTTTTGACTAGTTGGTGACGGCCATGGGGCGCACGTGGCATCCCGAACACTTTGTGTGCACTCACTGTCAAGAGGAAATCGGCTCCAGGAACTTTTTTGAGCGAGAAGGACAGCCCTACTGTGAGACGGACTACCATAACCTCTTCTCGCCTCGTTGCCACTACTGCAACGGGCCCATCCTAAACGTGGGTAGCCACGTTATTTGAGCGGGGATTTCAATTTCTGCTCAACTTACCTGTGTTCTTGTCTTTACAGCAAGTGGTCACTGCGCTGGATCGAACATGGCACCCTGAACACTTCTTCTGCGCTCAGTGTGGATGCTTTTTTGACCCAGACGGTACTGTGGATTCAATAGACTATAACAGAGTTACCGTATTTTGCTGTTTAATATACCCAGGTATATTAAATGATTTTTGCCTGTTTGAGCCTCCCGTTTGTGCGCCATTTAATATACCCCTGTCGTTTAATATACCTGGGTATATTAAATGGCAACTCAGCTTTTTTGGCAAGATTTGTATGGTGTTCATGGGGGCATCATTATAGATACTTAAATTCATTAAAATTCCAAGTCAGACTTTGTTCAGCAGTAAGTAGTTTTAGTTTGCAAAAGTTGATGCACCCCGTCACGGCATAAAGAGTGCGTAGTGGATCGTACCTTCCCGTTTGTGCGCCATTTAATATACCCCTACCGTTTAATCTATATTAAATGGGGGGTGGGGTATATTAACCAGCAAAATACGGTACTAACGCAATTATTGGATTTGTTTAAAAAAAAAATCTTCCCCACTATAACAAGGTTTTACACACTAATTAAATGATGGAATCAAAGAGTGTTCAAATCTAAATGATTTAAACCAGGGGTGTCAGACTCGGGTTGGTTCGCGGACCGCGTTAACGTCAACTCGATTCCATGTGGGCCGGACCATTTTAGATATGATATTTAGATTTTTTTTTCTAAATGGATTAAAAGAACTGAATTAAAAGCCCTGAATATTCAGTTTTTTATAGATCTAAAACAATGTTTATTTTAGCTTTTTTTTAAATATATTTTTAGATTTTACAAAATGATTTTTGAACTAAAAACACAGAAAAAATGGATTAAAAAATGACAATTATTGATTTAAAAGGGAAAATCTGGAAATTTAATATAGATCTATACTCTTCATTTTAATTTGATCCTAAAACAGAAAGTCGACACTCATGATTTACTTTCCCGGGCCACACAAAATGATGCGGCGGGCCAGATTTGGCCCCCGGGCCGCCACTTTGACACGTGAATTAGACTCACAAAAAACTAATTTGACGTTAAAATGAAATTGAAATACATTAATAATGACACAAAACAACATTTTAAGCTAGCTACAACACCAGTTTCTACCTTTTTAGATGTTGTTACTTTCTATGACCTGTCACGGCTGACTTTTAATGTTATCCATCATTTTCCCAACTGTTTTTCCTTGAAGGCTTTCACGAAAAGGACGGCAAAGCGTACTGCCGGAAGGATTACTTTGACATGTTCGCCCCGAAATGCGGCGGCTGCGCCCGAGCCATCGTGGAGAACTACATCTCGGCGCTCAACTCGCTTTGGCACCCCGAGTGTTTTGTTTGCAGGGTCTGTCATCAAGCACCTTTTTTAAAAAAGCTCCAAATCTTGCCATACCTTTTCATCCCCTTTTATATTTCTCGGACAGGAGTGCTTCACCCCGTTCGTCAACGGTAGTTTCTTCGAGCACGACGGGCAGCCCTACTGCGAAGTCCACTACCACGAAAGGCGTGGCTCCTTGTGCTCGGGCTGCCAGAAGCCAATCACGGGTCGCTGCATCACGGCCATGGCCAAGAAGTTCCACCCGGAACACTTTGTCTGCGCTTTCTGCCTCAAGCAACTCAACAAAGGCACCTTTAAAGAACAGAACGGGAAACCGTACTGCCACGGTTGCTTCATCAAGCTCTTCAGCTAAGGAGGCTCGGCACAAAATGGCGTCCCAGAAGGTGATTTTTTTTTTCCAAATTGTATGAATTATGTGGTTAAGTTGCGTTGGCGGAAAGGAGTCCGTAAACCGCCAAGGTTGGAGAAACCCGTTCGCTGCCCAACCTCAGGTTGGTCAAATTAAGGTTAAAATAACAGGAACGTTTTGGCGTTTTTTTTCTTGTATCTTTTCTTTACGTTTGGCTCATTCGTTTAATTATCACGTGGTGGTAACAGACTGGAGATATGATAGGAAAATATGGTTTTAACATTCTCACTGGTTGAGGGTGTTTTTATTTAGGAATGAAAAAAAATGACGTATTTTCAGCCTGCGGATCATGTGGAGTTTTTTTTGTCATTTTATTCGATCACGTTTACCAGAACGAGACATAAACGCAAGTGAAACGTTTACTGCGAGGGAGTGAGATATTTTGCTTTTTGGGGATTTATTCAATTGGAGAGATGTTTTAGTCGATTTGTCGGTGCCAGCAAAAAAATGTACTCATATCAAGAATACTTACAACCGAACATCTTTCCAGAAGTGTTCATCCGTGATCATCTTTTGTCAGTTAATAATTCCAGTTTCACACGTTGCAAAATCATTCCTTGTTTTCAATCATGAAAATAATCCGTTTCATCAGTGATTTCCTTCCGAGGGGAACTTTTGTCATACCAGCTAAGTGAATTTTACGTAATCTCTTGCTCGACGACAGCTTTTTGAGTGTGGATTTTCTTAACGCAATGAAATATGAAGCTAAAGGTTGGATAACCACTCCCTAGAAAAATGGTGATTTAATAGTGGGACATTGATGCTAGGCTAAGTAGTGTGTCAGCGTTGTTTGTCAATAAACGACAGTCTGCGCCATTTGACGTTTACACCTGATACTCGAAACAGTATCAACTCATAAGACCACCAAGCGGAGTCTTTCTGCATGAAGAATGGAAAAAATATATATACATATATATATATATATATATATATATATATATATATATATATATATATATATATATATATATATATATGTATATGTATATGTATATGTATATGTATATGTATATGTATATGTATATATATATATATATATATATATGTGTATGTATGTGTATATATGTGTGTGTGTATATATATATATATATATATATATATATATATATATATATATATACGTGTGTATATGTATGTGTATGTGTATGTACTCTTTGTCTAATAGGAATTCATGTGACAAATTCATGTTTCAAAATATTTCTGATAATTTTACTAATTCTTTAAATGCCTGAATGCTCTTTTTTTCCAGATTTTTTTTTGTCTTTTCACTTTGAATGTCAAGAGTGTGTTTGTGCGTTGTGAGATTTCTCACAAATAAATTATGTTTTGGTATCTAATGTTTTCCTGAGGCTTCCTTTGTTGAATGCTAGGAGGGATGAGAAAAAAGTGCCATGCAGAACAAACGCAGTCAAAATGGGAAGGACGTGTCTTCGAAAACTGCACTTGGAATCAAAGTAAGGTATTTTTTTTTTTTTTTTTAAAGGCCAGCTATAGTTAGGCTAATTTATGTTAAATAAAGATGTGTAGCAAGGCTTTAATTTGTTAAAAAAAAAATATTTTTTTCTTAAGTATACATATTTTTAGATAAAATGACCATGTATTTTAAGGCTTTTTTTCTTTAAAAATGACAATGTATAGTAAGGCTTTTATTCTTAAAAAATTACCATGTATAGAAAGGCTTTTTTTTTTAAATGACCATGTATAGTAAGGCTTTTTTAATAGAAAAAAATGACCATGCATAGAATGGCTTTTTTCCCCCAAAAAATGACCATGTATAGTAAGGCTTTTTAAAAAAATGACCATGACATAGTATAGTGAGGCTTTTTTTCTTTAAAAAACGACCATGTACAGTAAGGCTTTTTTCTTCAAAAAACGACATAGTAAAGTAAGGCAATTAAAAAACAACAACATAGTATAGTAAGGCTTTTTCATAAAAAAACGACATAGTATAGTAAGGTTTTTTCTTTAAAAAACGACATAGTATAGTAAGGCTTTTTTCTTAAAAAACAACAACATAGTATAGTAAGGCTTTTTCTTTAAAAAGACAGTATAGTAAGGCTATTTTTCTTAAAAAATGACAGTATAGTAAGGCTTTTTTTCTTAAAAAACGACATAGTATAGTAAGGCTTTTTTCTTTTAAAAACGGTATAGTATAGTAAGGCTTTTTTCTTTAAAAAAAAACTACATAGTATAGTAAGGCTTTTTTTTATTTAAAAAGCAACATGGTATAGTAAGGCTTTTCTCTTAAAAAACGACATAGTATAGTAAGGCTATTTTTCTTAAAAAACGACATAGTATAGTAAGACTTTTTTCTTAAAAAACAACATAGTATAGTAAGGCTATTTTCTTTAAAAAAACGACATAGTATAGTAAGGCTATTTTTCTTAAAAAAACGACAGTGTAGTAAGGCTTTTTTTCTTAAAAAACGACATAGTATAGTAAGGCTTTTTTCTTTTAAAAACGGTATAGTATAGTAAGGCTTTTTTCTTTAAAAAAAAACGACATAGTATAGTAAGGCTTTTTTTCTTAAAAAAAAACGACATAGTATAGTAAGGCTATTTTTCTTAAAAAACGACATAGTATAGTAAGGCTTTTTTTCTTAAAAAACGACATAGTATAGTAAGGCTTTTTTTTATTTAAAAAGCAACATAGTATAGTAAGGCTTTTCTCTTAAAAAACGACATAGTATAGTTAAGCTTTTTTCTTTAAAAAATGGCATAGTATAATAAGGCTATTTTCTTTTAAAAAAACGACATAGTATAGTAAGGCTTATGTCTTAAAAAACAACATAGTATAGTAAGACTTTTTTCTTAAAAAACGACATAGTATAGTAAGGCTATTTTCTTAAAAAAAACGACATAGTATATATAGTAAGGCTATTTTTCTTAAAAAACGACATAGTATAGTAAGGCTTTTTTTCTTAAAAAACGACATAGTATAGTAAGGCTTTTTTCTTTTAAAAACGGTATAGTATAGTAAGGCTTTTTTCTTTAAAAAAACGACATAGTGTAGTAAGGCTATTTTTCTTAAAAAACGACATAGTATAGTAAGGCTATTTTTCTTAAAAAACGACATAGTATAGTAAGGCTTTTTTCTTTAAAAAAACGACATAGTATAGTAAGGCTATTTTTCTTAAAAAACGACATAGTGTAGTAAGGCTTTTTTTCTTAAAAAAAAACGACATAGTATAGTAAGGCTATTTTTCTTAAAAAACGACATAGTAAAGTAAGGCTTTTTTCTTTAAAAAAACGACATAGTATAGTAAGGCTATTTTTCTTAAAAAACGACATAGTATAGTAAGGCTTTTTTTCTTAAAAAACGACATAGTATAGTTAAGCTTTTTTCTTAAAAAAAACGGCATAGTATAATAAGGCTATTTTCTTTAAAAAAAAAACGACATAGTATAGTAAGGCTTATGTCTTAAAAAACAACATAGTATAGTAAGACTTTTTTCTTAAAAAACGACATAGTATAGTAAGGCTATTTTCTTTAAAAAAACGACATAGTATAGTAAGGCTATTTTTCTTAAAAAACAACATAGTATAGTAAGGCTTTTTTCTTAAAAAACGACATAGTATAGTAAGGCTTTTTTTCTTAAAACACGACATAGTATAGTAAGGCTTTTTTTCTTTAAAAAAAACGACATAGTATAGTAAGGCTATTTTTCTTAAAAAACGACATAGTATAGTAAGGCTTTTTTTCTTAAAAAACGACATAGTATAGTAAGGCTTTTTTTTATTTAAAAAGCAACATAGTATAGTAAGGCTTTTCTCTTAAAAAACGACATAGTATAGTTAAGCTTTTTTCTTAAAAAAATGGCATAGTATAATAAGGCTATTTTCTTTAAAAAAAACGACATAGTATAGTAAGGCTTATGTCTTAAAAAACAACATAGTATAGTAAGACTTTTTTTCTGAAAAAATGACATAGTATAGTAAGGCTATTTTCTTTAAAAAAACGACAGTATAGTAAGGCTATTTTTCTTAAAAAACGACATAGTATAGTAAGGCTTTTTTTCTTTAAAAAAAACGACATAGTATAGTAAGGCTATTTTTCTTAAAAAACGACATAGTATAGTAAGGCTTTTTTCTTTAAAAAAACGACATAGTATAGTAAGGCTATTTTTCTTAAAAACGACATAGTATAGTAAGGCTTTTTTTTTTTAAAAACGACATAGTATAATTAAGCTTTTTTCTTTAAAAAAACGACATAGTATAATAAGGCTATTTTCTTTAAAAAAAAAACAACATAGTATAGTAAGGCTTATGTCTTAAAAAACAACACAGTATAGTAAGACTTTTTTCTTAAAAAACGACATAGTATAGTAAGGCTATTTTCTTTAAAAAAACGACAGAGTATAGTAAGGCTATTTTTCTTAAAAAACAACATAGTATAGTAAGGCTTTTTTCTTTAAAAAACGACATAGTATAGTAAGGCAATTTTTCTTAAAAACGACATAGTCTAGTAAGGCTTTTTTTCTTAAAAAACGACATAGTATAGTAAGGCTTTTTTTTATTTAAAAAGCAACATAGTATAGTAAGGCTTTTTTCTTAAAAAACGACATAGTATAGTAAGGCTTTTTTCTTTAAAAAAACGACATAGTATAGTAAGGCTATTTTTCTTAAAAAACGACATATTATAGTAAGGCTTTTTTCTTTAAAAAAACAACATAGTATAGTAAGGCTATTTTTCTTAAAAAACGACATAGTATAGTAAGGCTTTTTTTCTTAAAAAACGACATAGTATAGTAAGGCTTTTTTCTTTTAAAAACGGTATAGTATAGTAAGGCTTTTTTCTTTAAAAAAACGACATAGTATAGTAAGGCTTTTTTTCTTTAAAAAAAACGACATAGTATAGTAAGGCTATTTTTCTTAAAAAACGACATAGTATAGTAAGGCTTTTTTTCTTAAAAAACGACATAGTATAGTAAGGCTTTTTTTTATTTAAAAAGCAACATAGTATAGTAAGGCTTTTTTCTTAAAAAACGACATAGTATAGTAAGGCTTTTTTCTTTAAAAAAACGACATAGTATAGTAAGGCTATTTTTCTTTAAAAAAACAACATAGTATAGTAAGGCTATTTTTCTTAAAAAACGACATAGTATAGTAAGGCTTTTTTTCTTAAAAAACGACATAGTATAGTAAGGCTTTTTTCTTTTTAAAACGGTATAGTATAGTAAGGCTTTTCTCTTAAAAAACGACATAGTATAGTTAAGCTTTTTTCTTAAAAAAATGGCATAGTATAATAAGGCTATTTTCTTAAAAAAAAACGACATAGTATAGTAAGGCTTATGTCTTAAAAAACAACATAGTATAGTAAGACTTTTTTCTTAAAAAACGACATAGTATAGTAAGGCTATTTTCTTTAAAAAAACGACATAGTATAGTAAGGCTATTTTTCTTAAAAAACGACAGTATAGTAAGGCTTTTTTTCTTAAAAAATGACATAGTATAGTAAGGCTTTTTTTTTATTTAAAAAGCAACATAGTATAGTAAGGCTTTTCTCTTAAAAAACGACATCGTATAGTTAAGCTTTTTTCTTTAAAAAAAACGGCATAGTATAGTAAGGCTATTTTTCTTAAAAAACGACATAGTATAGTAAGGCTTTTTTCTTTAAAAAAACGACATAGTATAGTAAGGCTATTTTTCTTAAAAAACGACATAGTATAGTAAGGCTTTTTTTCTTAAAAAACGACATAGTATAGTAAGGCTATTTTTCTTAAAAAACGACATAGTATAGTAAGGCTTTTTTCTTTAAAAAAACGACATAGTATAGTAAGGCTATTTTTCTTAAAAAACGACATAGTATAGTAAGGCTTTTCTCTTAAAAAACGACATAGTATAGTTAAGCTTTTTTCTTAAAAAAATGGCATAGTATAATAAGGCTATTTTCTTAAAAAAAAAACGACATAGTATAGTAAGGCTTATGTCTTAAAAAACAACATAGTATAGTAAGACTTTTTTCTTAAAAAACGACATAGTATAGTAAGGCTATTTTCTTAAAAAAAACGACATAGTATAGTAAGGCTATTTTTCTTAAAAAACGACATAGTATAGTAAGGCTTTTTTTCTTAAAAAACGACATAGTATAGTAAGGCTTTTTTTTAATTTATAAAGCAACATAGTATAGTAAGGCTTTTCTCTTAAAAAACGACATAGTATAGTTAAGCTTTTTTCTTTAAAAAAAACGGCATAGTATAGTAAGGCTATTTTTCTTAAAAAACGACATAGTATAGTAAGGCTTTTTTCTTTAAAAAAACGACATAGTATAGTAAGGCTATTTTTCTTAAAAAACGACATAGTATAGTAAGGCTTTTTTTCTTAAAAAACGACATAGTATAGTAAGGCTATTTTTCTTAAAAAACGACATAGTATAGTAAGGCTTTTTTCTTTAAAAAAAACGACATAGTATAGTAAGGCTATTTTTCTTAAAAAACGACATAGTATAGTAAGGCTTTTTTTCTTAAAAAACGACATAGTATAGTTAAGCTTTTTTCTTAAAAAAAACGGCATAGTATAATAAGGCTATTTTCTTTAAAAAAACGACGTAGTATAGTAAGGCTTATGTCTTAAAAAACAACATAGTATAGTAAGACTTTTTTCTTAAAAAAACGACATAGTATAGTAAGGCTATTTTCTTTTAAAAAACGACATAGTATAGTAAGGCTATTTTTCTTAAAAAACGACATAGTATAGTAAGGCTTTTTTTCTTAAAACACGACATAGTATAGTAAGGCTTTTTGCTTTTAAAAATGACATAGTATAGTAAGGCTTTTTTTATTTAAAAAGCAACATAGTATAGTAAGGCTTTTCTCTTAAAAAACGACATAGTATAGTTAAGCTTTTTTCTTAAAAATAACGGCATAGTATAATAAGGCTATTTTCTTTAAAAAAACGACATAGTATAGTAAGGCTTTTCTCTTAAAAAACGACATAGTATAGTTAAGCTTTTTTCTTAGAAAAACGGCATAGTATAATAAGGCTATTTTCTTAAAAAAAAAAACGACATAGTATAGTAAGGCTTATGTCTTAAAAAACAACATAGTATAGTAAGACTTTTTTCTTAAAAAACGACATAGTATAGTAAGGCTTTTTTTTATTTAAAAAGCAACATAGTATAGTAAGGCTTTTTTCTTAAAAAACGACATAGTATAGTAAGGCTTTTTTCTTTAAAAAAACGACATAGTATAGTAAGGCTATTTTTCTTAAAAAACGACATAGTATAGTAAGGCTTTTTTTCTTTAAAAAAACAACATAGTATAGTAAGGCTTTTTTTCTTAAAAAACGACATAGTATAGTAAGGCTTTTTTCTTTTAAAAACGGTATAGTATAGTAAGGCTTTTTTCTTTAAAAAAAAAACGACATAGTATAGTAAGGCTTTTTCTATTTAAAAAGCAACATAGTATAGTAAGGCTTTTCTCTTAAAAAACGACATAGTATAGTTAAGCTTTTTTCTTTAAAAAAAACGGCATAGTATAATAAGGCTATTTTCTTTAAAAAAACGACATAGTATAGTAAGGCTTATGTCTTAAAAAA